>NW_020526238.1:0-7500 GCF_003368295.1 Carassius auratus
GTTTGTATTGTATGTCCGTGATGAAAGCAGCGAGTGGAGTGTGTACTACAGTAGAGCGTAGTATGCTAATAACTGCTGAATCCGATTAACACAGGACACTCATGCTCGTATGAATATATATTCATCTGGGTCAGTGTTCTCCTCTTTATAATGCTGATGTGGCATCTGATTAGGATAAAGATACGAGGCCGGCTGCCATAATTAACAGGCATTAATGTTGCATGAGTCTCTGTAAGTTCAGGAGAAGAGCGGCCCATCTATTCAGCTCAAGAGTCTTTATTAATTACACTGATAATTCCTCTCGCGTGAACCCATTCTCCGTTTGTTCTGCAGCCGGATCTCCATGAGAAAGAGCCGTGACCCTTGAGCATGAGATGATGTTTCATTCATAACGGTCTCTGATTCTCTAGACTGTGTTCTGAACATGTCTGTATTGTGATCGATGGACAGGCAAAGCAAAGAGATGAAGGCCAATCAGGCGAAGACGTCGATGGAGAACAGCAAAGCCATCAATCAGGACAAGAGCATCAAAAACAAGGCAGAGCGCGAGAGGTGCGGCACGACACACGGACGGCACAGTGCCATTAATAAATCATCATCTGTCACAGTTTTAACGTGTTTGTGTGTTTGTGTCTCAGGAGAGTTCGGGAGCTCAGCAGCAACACCAAAAAGTTCCTGGAGGAGAGAAAAAGGGTTAGTTGATGGTCTTCAGTGTTAGCTGATACCTACAGCTCCGTTCTGTGAAGAATGGCTTTGGTTTGAGAGCTTGATCCAGGATAACTGACTTTATAAAGATGTATGATTAATGGAATGAGAAAACGCAATCCCACTTTTACAGTCAAAGTTATTTCCATATTCTATATTTCCATTTAATTTTGTTAAACTGCATTAAAAGGTTTGATCTCTCATGATACTGAAGCCTGTTTCGTGAGATTATGATTTTTGCAGTGTTTCTGAGACTAAAATGATTTCTGCAGTGCTTTATACAGCACAGATGTGTTGAAGCAGCTTCACAGAGATAAACAGGACATAACTGTATTAATGTTTCTCTGTATATAAACTGCTCCTCATTAGATAAAAGCATGTGTTAAATGAATATAGTATTTTCCTCTGATGTGCATGCGTCTGAAGATGATGATGTTCTTCTTCCTCAGCTGGCCATGAAGCAGGCGAAGGAGCTGGAGCAGCTGCAGAAATCCCAGCGAGAGCAGCTGGACAAACTGGAGAAGTTCAACGAGCAGGTGAAAGCTCACGCTCACAGAGACGGGGTTTCAGAAGAGCGCCGCCCTCTCGATTTCATTTGATTTGTGTTTTGTCCTCCATTACTCATGTTCTGTACATGAGA
Organism: Carassius auratus; assembly: GCF_003368295.1. NCBI lineage: Eukaryota > Metazoa > Chordata > Actinopteri > Cypriniformes > Cyprinidae > Carassius > Carassius auratus. The sequence continues at coordinate 1,346 of NW_020526238.1, forward strand.
CGTCTGAAGCCATTCCTTAAATATGATTTGCCTTTTCTTTGAACAGCTTTTGAAATCCCATCATGCAAACAGTCAGACTCAAGGTAGGCTCACGCATTGCTCTCCTCTTTCTTCACTTTCCTCTATCAGTCTCCTTTCTGTCTGATTGACCCTTGACTCGAGCTTCTAAAACACATCCAGTTGATAAGCTGTCAATCACATGCATCACGTCTTCAGTTATTGGCCATTTGTTGTAAAGTCCCGCCCAGTTGACAGCTCATCCAATCATCATAGATCAGTCACTGCGCTCATGACAGGACTCTGTATACAGAACATGTATCTGCAGAACGAGAGAGAAGTTGTGTATAAATGAACTGATGAACTTTTTCAGAAGGATTTGTTCTGTGTTCAAACACACGCTGCGTTCTGCTCTCAGGGGTGTTATGAAACGATACTCAGTCATGAAGAGTGTGTGTGAGCGCAGTATTAGTCATCCGCAGTGTTTGATTGTTGTGTGCTGCATCAGACATCGACTCGTTTATTCACAGAGAATCACTCTGAACACATGGGAATCATGAAGAACTGAACAATACTGATTCTGATTCCACTACTTGATGACTCCATTCACGAATGTCTTAATTACACTGATTTAGTTTGAAGCTGAACTTGATGAAAGTAATGGCCTGTGGATCAGAGAGTCAAAAACCACTCCAAACGGTTCAGAGAGTAAACGAATCATTCGAGTGATTCAATAAGTCATCAAATGATTCAGTTGCCGTTGGTTTTTCTGTCATGGACACCTTCCTTCCTTTCATCATACTTGATTTGAGATTATTTTTATAAATGGGCTGAATAAAGAAAAGAACATGCTGGGGCTGTACAACAACTAATCTATTAAACATTGTGGTTTTGCTCAAAAATATTATCTTGTTTATTGTCATTTTAATTGTTTCGTCAGAATTATTGCACTCACATAAGCACAAATCAAGACATCCCAAAATGAGAACAGACTGGCTGTTTGACACTGTTATTGAGCAGAATATCTCAGGAGAAATGCTTCCATGTTTGCTTTTCCCGTAATGTAGAGAGAGTGTGTGTGGTTGCCAGGTTGAAAAATAAAACATGAAAGCTCTGTTTTGAGGATCTGGCAACCCTGACAATGAAACCTCATTAAAATGAGATGTTTTCAGGATATATAACGAGCATTCAAATATCACAGATAATTATGCCTACAATATGCCAAACTACTATTTTTTTTTTTAACCATTCCTCTTCATTACAAAGATTCACAAAAAAATGCAAATCGATTTTTTTTTGGTAAAAGGATATACATCTTAACAGCATTTTAAATCTAAACATTAGATCCGTATGAATGAACGCAGTGTAAATAATCTGCTGTGATTCTCCAGGCCAAAGACATGCAGAAGATGGTGAAGCTGGAGGAGGACATGGACCGCAGACCAGCCACGGTGGTGTAAGCTCTCCGTCCTCCACAGGAGCGAGCTGAAGAGTCCGTCTTCATCCGTGCTTCATCCCAGTCTGTAGTCTATAAGCCCCGCCCATTCTCCCTACCTCAGCTCTAGCCCCGCCCACCACAGTTAACTCCTCCTCTGCCAGCGGCGTCCAGCCAATCCGGCTCTTACTGTAGCCTCCGCCCACTCTGCTTCAGACGAGCTCCCCAGGACAGACTCATCACACACGTTTTTATACACCACCCATCCTCATCATCCTCATCTTCATCAGCAGCGCGCAGCGGTCAGCTCTAAAGTGTTCTTTCACTCGTATCTTCACTGAGCTAGTAAACTGTAGCAGAGTGAGACGAGTCGGAGTGTTTGTCTCACTCTCTGAACGATGTGCTTGTTCTCCCGTCCTGAGCACTTTATATGTGTTAGGATTCAGAGGATCTGTGAGGATGTAGCAGAGCTCTAAGCTTTCCTCTGAACACACTACGAATGTAGACGCACAGTCTCACACCAAGTGTCCGCGAGCTTTTATCATCTGTTTCCTCTCCGTTTTTAAGATCCGACTCGCACCTCATTTATTTTCTGTGGTTTTAATCAGGCTTTGAGATGAGATGATGGAGGTGCTATCCTGAGAACCGCACGGAAAACCCATCTGCTCCTCTCTGGACAGCACACTGAAACTTTGTTTGCACTTGTGTTTGTGTTGTTTTATTTTCCGCTGTAATGTATTGGTACTTGTTTTAAAGAAAGGTGATTGTACACTGCAAAAAAAAACATGTTCTTAGTACTCATGGATTGTTTACCAGTAAAAAATAACTAAACCACAAAACATAAATCCAAGATGACAGTCACAATGACGAGATGTTTCTGGATAGTGTATCAAAATTAGATGCGTTTATTCTTAAAACAAGAAAGAACAGGCCAGTGGTCAGAAAAACTTCTCTTTGGATGAAGTGTATTGTTCTGAGCCCATCTGCAGATATCTGTTCTTGTTTTAATCATAAACTCTCTTCATCTTGATCAGTTTCTCAGAAACGAGACTTCACGTGTGGTTTTGCGTCTCCAGTAAAGGAGTCTTGATTTAAGGATGTTTAGAGATTAGTTCTGGAGAACCAGACAGAAACACTCATGTCCCGGCTGGTGTCTGCTTTTATTTGTTTGATTATATGTGTGTTGGTTGTTGTGAGCTTTCCATCGGTTGTTTTATTCCTTTCTTCTTCTTTTCTTTGCATCATGTTTTAAAGTGTTTGGCGGTGAACACATATCTCGTGTGAAAGCAAAGTGCTTTTAAATCTCCATCGCTTACAAATGTGCCACTATATGTCAGGTAGGACGTTTAAATTATTTTACAATATAATGGCCAAAATAAGGGGTTATTTATATAAAGATGCATATAAATATATAATAGTGAGTAGTTTAAGACTACGTTTGGTTTCGTAGAAGCTGTTTGCACTAGCTGAATGTTTTCTGTTGTGCGACCTCCACGTAGACCTTTGCTCTGATATTATAGTTTGCAGAAAAGCAGATTATTTTTGCAGAACTGTCGCGCTCCTGAATTTCATCCGTTTCTATTTGTTTGTCTTCTGAGCTTTCTGTAGCTTCTCAATGGATCATGCTGTAAGTGCTTTTGTATTTATAAATATATATCGTATTATGTCAAACTTCTAGCAATGAAAATACTCAGAAAATACTGTTGTTATCCTGCTACTTTAATACTGTTTTATAGTATGTGTCCCAATAAACTCTCCCAGGTGTTAAATGAAAACGCTTGCGGTCTGTTCATTCAGATTAAATACCAGCATCTGTGGTTGGACTGAATTTCACCGTGAAAAAATATGGTGTTAAGATTTTAGTGTTTTACAGACTTAACTTAAATTCATAATAATATACTGTATTTCATTAACGGATGTAATGTTAATACCTGTTTTTAACCATTGTAATGCACTAATAACCACCAAAAACAGGAGGTGATGAGAAAGTCAACGTGACGAACCAAAGCTCATCACTTTCTACGAGCTGAGGAGGACAATGCTTGTACATAGAAGAACATTAAACCCCATCACGGTGACACATTACACTGAAATAATGCAATAAACATGAATATAACAACATTAGATGTGAGAGTAAACCCTGATGCACACAACTGATAAGAAAAAACGAAGAAGAAACGTTATTTAAACCAAAAATAAGATCAAATGTGAAGTGTCATGCAGGGAATTCAGGGAGTGTCGATCTGTATTTTACTGTAAAATTACATTAAATGTAATTGCGTTTATTCACTGAATAAAGTGTGGAAACTTCAGTTAACCAATTACCGTATTTTTCAGACTATAAGTCTCCAGCCGCCAGAGGGCGCTCTATGTGTTCAGTGTAGACTACAGGAGCATTGAGCAGGCACAGAGCGCCCTCTGGTGGCTGGAGACGGTAATGTGAACTCTTGGTTTCATTTCTCTTGGTTCATGTCGAATTAATTTTGATAAATAACTTGCACCTGACTATAAGTCACAGGACCAGCCAAACTATGAAAAAAAGTGTGACTTATAGTCCGGAAAATACGGTAACAGGTTTTTACTGTAGCATTTTTACCGGTCTTCTACTGTTAGAATCACAATAATTTCTTACAGTATGTAGTTCTCTCCCTAAAACATGAAGATTGTCAAGCAACATTGAGTTCATCCAAATTTCACCAAAATCTTCTGAGAAGTGACTCTAATATGAGTCAGAAACTGATTTCGTCTCTTCTGAGCAAGATTCATTCATGTGTTTTGTACACAGATATATTTTAGTCAGATTTGTTAATGTTCATCTAATCTCATATTATTAGTGACATTTCTTTCTGTTGTAAAGATGTTTTCTTGTGGATTGTTTGACTACTCAAGAGAGAATATAGGAAAATATCACTTAATTTGTGTTTCCTGCCAGTTAAACTTCACATGTGTGTCATCGATGTGTCCTGGGTTAGGGTTAGGGCTCGTCCTGACTCGTCCAAGCTTTTATAACGGGCACTGAAATGTCCATCAGTTCAAAAGAAGTCACATAAAGCGCGTCCATCCGTGATCATAAGTGTATCCTAAAATGAAGTGACATTCAGCCAAGTATGGTGACCCATACTCAGAATTTGTGCTCTGCATTTAACCCATCCGAAGTGCACATACACAGAGCAGTGAACACACACACACACACACACACTGTGAGCACACACCCGGAGCAGTGTTCATCATTTATGCTGCGGCGCCCGGGGAGCAGTTGGGGGTTCGATGCCTTGCTCAAGGGCTCCTCAGTCGTGGTATTGAAGGTGGAGAGAGAGCTGTTCATGCACTCCCCCCACCCACAATTCCTGCCGGCCCGAGACTAGAACCTACAACCCTTCGATTGGGAGTCCAACCCTCTAACCATTAGGCCACGACTTCCCCATGATGAACTGAGACGGCTGTGATCTTTGATTGATTCTGACGCATCTCTGTGTCACTGGTTTTAATAAAGGTAAAGAGTAGTAACTGATTTTGGCACATTGATTACCATTTGTATGATCACATTTACTACAAATATGATTAAAAAAGGTTAGTGTAGCAAAACCTTACCGCGGTTTAACTATTGTAACCATGTTTTCCAGTGGTTAAAAACCATGAATAATTTTCGTCAGGGAGTGTAAGTTTCCTCTGTGGAGTGTGTGTAGTGTTTTACACTTTACTAGAGTGTGTAGACTGCAAAACCAGCTAGACTTCACTGATTTCTGTCAGAGAGCAACAAACAAATCTCCTTCAGCCGCTTCACTGAAAGTAATGTTCAGTGTGAAATCCTTGAATCCAGTGTGTGTGAGTAAGTGTCCAGTGAGTGTTTATTCATAAGGTTCAGTCGGCGTGTTTCTCTGAAGCCCTTATTATAATCAGCACATTAAAACACATCCACTTAGGAACAATACTGTGTGATGATGAGATTCATGTTGTCGTGGCAACTCCAAAGTGCAGTGGTATAAAGGATGCGGAGATCTCCATCAGCCACGGAGAATAATCTGACCGTAGAAACATGCTGAGACTCTCGGACAGGAGCAGCTCCAAAACCAACAGCCGAATCCTTCTGGACGCCATCTCCAACGACAAGCTGCACCTCACCAAGTTCATCTTAGACGCTCTGGATGGGAAGATCATCGACTCCGAGAGCGAAGGTGCGCAGACGCCTCTGATCTCCGCCGTGTTTCTGCAGGACTCGGGTGCGAGGTGCAGGTTTGTGAATCTTCTGCTGCAGAGGGGTGCGAGCGTGAATCTCCCGGACGAGAGCGGACGCACGCCGCTGAGCTATGCCTGTGAGATGGGACACCTGGACACGGTGAAGATCCTGGTGAAGAGCGGCGCTGACCCCGAGGCCGCGGACGCTTGGGGAAACACTGCGCTCATGTACGCTGCTGCGGCCGGACACGCACACGTCCTGGAGTTCCTGGTGCGTGCTTTCAAAAGACTGGGTCTCCAGATCGACCGGCAAAACAAGGTGGGCAACTCTGCGGTGGAGGTGGCCAGGTATCTCGGACACAAGGACTGCTTGCAGGCGCTGCGGAGTCACTCCAGGAGAGTCCACGAGGAGGATGAGGATGATGCACTCGCTGAGAAACTTTCCACAGTGAACATCAGCGAAGATGAACATCTTCAGATCCATCCAACAAGAGCTTCCCCTGAAGAAGCGAAGCGGCCTTCCATCGGCTCGAGCCGCAGTCGATCC
>NW_020526238.1:12500-47500 GCF_003368295.1 Carassius auratus
TGTTTTTTATTTCGATTCTGCAGAAGCAGGTTTTCTGGAGTCTGGTCCTGATGTTAGGGCACTGCACCAGGGCCAAGATGAGTGTGAAAATAGATTTTAACTGAAATGAATGAAATATAATGGTTTATTAAAAATATATAGTTGTCAAATGCATAGGCTTTCTAGCATTAATTTAAAGATACTTGAGTAACAATTAGGACAGTCCATTTCACAAAGTCGCATTTTAATTGTGACACAAATTCCTGCGCAAGCGCAGAACTGAGAAAGCAGCATGGTGAGCTATGATGAAATATCATTTTCATGTTTAATAGAGGGTTAGATGATCTGTTTATTATTTTGCTGCATTGTTATTGTTTGTTGCTGTTCAGGTTGTTCTAACTTAAAATGATGCATCTGTTAAATGGGTCGCAATGAATGTATAATGTCAGGGAATCGGTCGCAATGAGCTTGTGTTTCGTTGTGAAGCAGACATAATTAAGTATTTCTGGTGGTTATGGTGGTATCAATATTTGTTGTAAAGCATGCTGCCTAAAACTGCTCACATGTTTATTTCCTGGGAGTCAGATTTCATCTGTATTTGAACACGATCCATTCCGGCCGGACTCGGGACATTTATGTATTTATTACAGATCGGGATCGTCTCGTTTAGCTTCTCTCAGATATAGCTAGCGCACATTGATCTGGGTCTAACGTTTAATCATTGTTTTATGCTTGAACTGTTTTATTTCATCTATAGACTTTATTTTACTCAAGTCGTGTTGATTTGAGAAAGTTAAATTGATGAAACATATATGATCAGTTTACTGTCTCCCATGACCGCTTGGACGTTACTTTAAAAAACAAAAACTTATATTTAACGAATAAAAAATGCTCCAAACTTTTTTCGAAATTAGTTTCATAAAAAACCTAAGGAAATACAATCACTCTGCCATTAAATACAAAACGGAATCGTTGTTGTTAGCTGAAACGGAAGTAGGCTATCAGCGGTTGAGGGAGGCATCTGTGCAGGGCTCGAGCTCAAACACCTTCCGCTTCTGAAACACGCCTCTACACCTTAGACTTAAGATAATACATCCTGTGACCTGCCTTGCGACCAAATCTCCATCCGTCTGAACCCTGTATTCAGTCCGAAAAATACATCAATAGGCAAACAAAAGGTTATTTTTTTATTAGTGGTGCTTGCCGGAGGCAAGGCACTACTATTATTATCTCACATACTTATTATTATTCTTCTTCTTCTTACTTCTTCCGTACAAAACTTCGGCGCGTAACTCGTCCCGCAATTTTTGTCACAGACCAACGAAACAGGCGTCAAATCGTGCGGCCTATTGAGGAGAGGTGTGCTATGACTTTTATAAGCGATCGGGCGTACGATGTTCGTACACCGGGCGAAAAATCGGCCGAAAAACGTCCCATAGGAAATGCATTAAAAAAAAATTTGACGGAGCATAGCTCTGAGAGAGAATTTCGCAGAAACACGTGAATCACCACATTTGGAGAGGCTATAAGGCTGTGCGAGAACATACCCCCAAGTGGGGTAAAAGTTGTACCCCTGGGGGGCTAGAGACCCCCAAATTTGCCCCATAGACATACAATGGTAAGGGATCGCCCATGAAACACTGTGTTTTTCCTACTGTGGGAAATTACATAGGGATATTGTATTAAACATAACTCTGCATCACAGTGTCATAGAGACAAGGGGGTGGGCTCATTTGAATCAGGCAACCAATCAGTCTCTCCGGATCATTATGAATCTATCAAGCCACGCCCTAGCAACCATATAGAGCACCATAGCAACAAGCCCCATAGACTTCTATTGAAAAAGATCAAATGAATAACTTTGGATAGAAGTGTCATAGAAACATGAGGGTGGGCTCGTTTGACTCGGGCAGCAAACGGCCAATCACGTATCACCTTCAAGACAACCTAGCCACGCCCTAGCAACCATTAAGAGCTACCTAGCAACCCAAAGTATAGAGAGATATCTTAACATCTGAAAGACATAGAAGCATGGGGGTTGGTTTATATTAGCAAGCAACCATTGGAGTATCATCATTGGCAGCTGCCAGGCCACTCCCTAGCAACCAAACACAGTACCCTAGCAACCGTTTTGCACGACCTATATCTCTGCATCAGAACATCGTACAGACATGGCGGTTGGATTTTTTGACTCATGCTAGCACACTGGACTTCCAACATGCTAGTCATGCTAGCAGTGATTAGCTACATGCTAATAGTGATTAGCTAAGTGCTCAAATGGGCTAAGAACTCTATAATAACTACATAGTGACCATCTGTGACAACTACCAACCACCTAGTAACATCATAGCAACCACCCAGGAGACCATAGCAACTGCCTAGCAACCAGCCAAAACACCCTAGCAACCGCCTAGCAACACCTTAGCAACCACCCCAAGTACCGTAGCAACTGCCTAGCAACCACCCAGGTTACCATAGCAACCGCCCTAGCAACCACCCCGGGTACCCTAGCAACCACATAGCAACACCCTAGCAACCGCCCCGATTACCCTAGCAACCACCCTGGGTACCTTAGCAACGGCCCTAGCAACCATCATGGGGACCCTAGCAACCGCCCTAGCAACCACCCCGGGTACCCTAGCAACCACCCTGAGTACCCTAGCAACGGCCCTAGCAACCATCATGGGGACCCTAGCAACCGCCATAGCAACCACCCCGATCACCCTAGCAACCACCCTGAGTACCCTAGCAACGGCCCTAGCAACCATCATGGGGACCCTAGCAACCACCCCGGGTACCCTAGCAACCACATAGCAACACCCTAGCAACCACCCCGATTACCCTAGCAACCACCCTGGATACCCTAGCAACGGCCCTAGCAACCATCATGGGGACCCTAGCAACCGCCCTAGCAACCACCCCGAGTACCCTAGCAACCACATAGCAACACCCTAGCAACCACCCCGATTACCCTAGCAACCACCCTGGGTACCTTAGCAACCATCATGGGGACCCTAGCAACCGCCCTAGCAACCACCCAGGGTACCTTAGCAACCACCGTAGCAACCTCATTGCAATAACCTAGCAACAGGGCGCCGAGTTTTGCCACAGCAAGCACCACTCACATTTTCTTCAGGAAATGTACCTTCTAGTTATTATTATTATTATTCCTCTGCTTTCGTCACCTCATCACTGTAATACAGAGATATTTAAATGGCTTGAAGGATAGAAATAAAACAAATATTTGATGATTATTGCATATTATTTTGTGATTATTGAATCTTTAGTGATTTCTAAATGTAGTGATGTGTGAGACCGGACAGAATGACGTATTTTAGGAGATCTTCGAGGGTTTTCTCTTGCAGTAGAGCATCAGAATCAATCAGGACACGGAGGTGATGGAGAATCAATCAGACAGCAGGTCAGACAGCATTAAAGATTTCCACACAATGAGCTTCGATCGATGTCCGAGTCTCAGGATTCATCTGAAGTTCTGTTCAATCTCGTGATGTTTTCACATGTTTCTCGTTTCCTTCTCATCCAGCATGTTCATACGCAAATGTGCTGCGCTAATAAACTTATTTTTTGTTGAACTTCGGTATTATGTCATGATTTCAGAACTGTATAGAAGCATCTTTACTGTACACTTTGACAGAAATTAGATCCAGTGTGTTGGTATTTGCTTACAAAGTTAGGAATATTTTTATTAATAGCCTACTTCAAAATGTTCTTAATCTTTTATTCTAGACAACTGAAGAATTCTAAACCGATTAAAATCTGTATCGTCTTGTTTCAAACGAGATGAATGAATCCGCATGAATCAGATAAAGTTCATGGGAGGTTCTTTTGGGATCTCAGTAGTTACACTATTATGATTTTGGTTAATTTTTCGTTTTTTTTAATGAACATTTTCTGTTTTCATTACAATGTAAAAGTTTTTGTAATTAGGGCCCGAACCAATGGGCGCATTAAAAAAAACTTTTTTATAAACCTTTTGGGGGGGCCCTAACATACTCAAAAACTCTTGAAGATTGGCACAAACACCGGACCCTACGGTCATCAGGACACCGCAGAGGCTGGGACCCGGGCGTGGCACAGGGGCTCTACAGCGCCCCCTGGAACACAGTCAGAAATCACAGTCAGAAACCGTGCTCTAGGGTTTCTGGGCTGTTTAACAAAAGCATGCTGAGGAATTTGATGTACTACTCTGAGGACTTTTAACTGTTTTCCTTGAAACCCGGTGAACATGATCTCAAGACACTGGGGATTTGGGAAAAATTGCCAGGGGAGTTTTGATCTTTTTTTTATCTTAAACGGTTTGCCTGTGGCGAGACGATGAATTCATGGTGAAAATAGAAATGGGAAGTGCCTAATAGCATAAACAAATTTTTTATTATATACGATTTTTATCAAATTTCAGGGGTTTGTTCGTTGTATGATGCCGATCACATATATGTGACTTTTAGGAGCCAAAGTTATAGTGCCACTAACTGGGAGCAGGAAGTGTGTCATTTTCAAAATGCTTTTAATTCAGCATCTTATTTTTACTCGATTTGCTTGAAACTTCATCAGATTGTTTTTTTTCAGTTAAAATTTATGTAACAAAAATTGCTTTACGGTTTTAGATAAAATAACCCTGGCCACATGTATAAAACTATTATTCATGTTTATTATTTACATGTTTGAGCATGTACCTTGAAAAAAAAATTAAAGAGTCCTGAACAAGTTCCTGTTTATTTTCCTTCATGTCACATTAATAAATTAATTTCCTGCACGTAAGTATACATATGTTTAATGTCATTAAATAATGCCTGTAAATGTAAAAAATGATCATGAGCTGCTCAGTTTTATTGTTGATATTTGTAAACACTGAATTATTTAAAAAATGTTTTAATATTTGAGAATCCAATTTTCTTTTTACTTAAGAGTATTTTTCTATCCAGTCACTGAACCCTGGGGTGTATTCCAGGAAGCAGGGTTAACTTACCCTCAGCTAAACCCTAACTCTCAGTTGATTAACCCTTAACCCCAAACCTTGCTTCTTCGAGGTGTGTGGTTCCAGAAACACGTCCAGGACCAAGTTCATTCAACACAGAGTATGTTCCTGGTTAAGACTTAAGACAATCTCAACAGAGCGATGAATCACGAGTCACTATGGAAACAGTTATCTTCTACAATGCATCATGGGATTGTAGTTCATATATGAAAAGTCCTGTGGAGAAAATGCAGCAGAAATCTTTCCAGAAAAACATCTTTATACAAGTGTCTAATCTCAAAACACATGAACAGGATGACGTGTGACGCATCAGTGTTTTTATTGAAAGCAGCTCTTAGTGACACACATGCAGGATCACGTACAGAAGCGACGAGTCTTACAGAAACACGTGTTTCCAGATCACAGTGAGCCATGAGACACGGGTGAGAGCTTCATATTGCTGGAGATCGGACGAGTTCAGCCGCGCGGGAGAATGAGCGTGAAAAGGCCACACTACGGAAAACCAGAAAGAAAACTCTGGCGTGAGCGGACACGACCTACAAACGTAGAATAAATAAATATATTCAGATTCATCTGTCTGCAACAGCCAGATTATGACCATCTTCAAAAAATTAAATATAAACAGTAGGAAAGGTTATTATTATTAGTTATTGTTATTTTACAGAAACTCTCAGTTCTAGGTAATACTGCCCGTTTCACCATGGTGACATCACAACAAAAATACTGCCGTTTATCAAAACTGTACAATTAAACTTACAATTGCTCTAAAATACATCTTCATAGTTAGCGTGAGAAGACGAGAGTGAAGAAGTCGTCTGATCGGCGCGGGACGGGACCGGACCGAAGCGGAGGGCCGCCAAAACCATCCGTTCTGAATGAAAGCGCTTGTGTGAGTCTGCTCTAAACGTGTCTCTCGGCGTCTCTCAGCGTCTCTCAGCGGGGTCGGTAGTGCCGCATCAGAGGAACGATGCAGGACGGGGGGCCCGACAGCTTCAGGAACGAGTGCTGCAGCAGCTCCTGCGCCGACGCTCTCAGGGACGGCTCTCGCACCAGCATCAGGTCCAGAAACACCCGCAGAACTGACGACACCTGGAGAAGAGCTTCAGCTGATTCAACACACCCTACACCTCACATGACACAGTCATCCATATGAATATAATACATATATATCTTTTTATAGATATGAGCCGTACGATTTATCAGATGCTGTATTATTAGATTGAACGAATCCACAGTTTCAAACAAATCGAATGAGTCAATGATTCAGTCACTCAAACATGACAATAAGTGACGTAACGATTAACTGTGAGCCGGTTGAAAATCGATTCATGTAAGTGATGATTCAAATCGGTTGAGGTGCTTACGATCACGATACAACTGGAGTAGTAATTTATATGAATGTATATCTGAGTGGAACTGAAACGTCAAAATGATATTAGAAACTCTGTCTTTAGAAATGGAACAATGCATATTAAAGTAGTGTTCATAAGCTCAGCCAAAGATTATAGAATAGCCAAGACGTGTCACTCGAATAGTTTTGAATGGGAAAAATGCAATGCTAAATATGACTGCTTAATCGCAGGAAGCCCCGCCTTCTGAATGAAAGAGCCAATCGCTAATCGGGTTGTGCATGTGCACTGGCTGATCTAGCCTGAGAAATAAGATTTTTATAACAATTTCTTTGGTGATTTTAAATATGAAATTGAATCGCAAACTTAGTGAACAGTTTTGCAGAATTTGATGTTTCCCCATTCAAAGAGATAGGAGTAGCTCTTAGATGCCTGAGAGGGGTTTCAAAGATGGCGGCCGAGTGACATGGCTCAGCACTGCTTTGTTTACAGCTCTGTTTACAGCGGTAACCAAGGAAACAATGTATCATTGCTTTTCATAAGGAAGCACTGCTTTGTTTACAGCGGTAACCAAGGAAACAATGTATCATTGCTTTTCATAAGGAAGCACTACTTTGTTTACAGCGGTAACCAAGGAAACCCTGTATCATTACTGTTCATCAGCGCCACCTGCTGTCAGCGAGTGAATCTGCATCTCGTTCAGCTGGGCTGGGGTTTCCTTCAGATGTTTGATGTAGAACAGTTTCACAAAGCATTTAAATATTTAATACATAGTTATGTATTTAAAATAATTATATCATTAAAAGGCTGATATACATTTTTTTGAGCAATTTAAACGTTTATGTACAGCAGTTTTTATTTGAATGTTTATTGTTAAATACATTATTAATTAATTGATCTTCAAATAAATTTTCTGTTCGAGTTATCATTGGGTTAATAAACAAGCGTCACTGTAAATCAGCACACGTGATCATGTGACCGTGGCTCTGGCCAATCACCTTGTGCGAGTCCTTGATCTGCGGAGGCAGGTTGTCTCGTATCCGTCTCATGGCCTGCAGCGGCGGCTCGTTGAAGTACGGCGGCTCTCCGTCCACCATCTCGATCACCATGATGCCCAGAGACCAGATGTCCACCTGCAGACACACCACAGCAGATCAGCGCTGACTCGTTACCCATCATACAGCACACGGGTCAGTGCTGCTGACCGTACCTCAGTGCCGTAGGGAAGTCTGGAGATGACCTCCGGTGCCATCCAGTACGGCGTTCCCACCAGAGACTTCCTCTTGGGAACCTCTTTGGACACTTGAGCACAGAAGCCGAAATCCGAGAGCTTGATCTGAGAACAGAAACACACAGGAGCGTCACGTACAGCACAACACAAAGCTGTTTAGCCGCTAATCGCCCCTTCATTTATCATGTTCTCCCAGCTAATTACAAGGTGGGAGACACGATTTAATTACTTGGAACTAGTGAAGTTGATAATTACCCTGATCACTTTTCTGCCCTCACAATAAACACACTTGTGTCCCTGTGAAAGATTTATGATACAAAAAATCACTGTGACCATGAAACTGTGTGCCATGTGCTATTTATTCAGTCATAATGATTAAACACAAGATAATTAGATCTTCTATTCTATTCTAATGAATTATTTATATTTTATTATATTATGTAATATCCTCATCATTAGTTGTCCATAGTTTATAGTTTATATAACTATAGCCCTTGGTTTATGCCCATAGCAGCATTATATTATTTAAATTATAAATTACATGAAACATGTATGTACATTTATATGTAATAATTTTATATATTAGTTTTCATATTATAGAATTTCTATTAATTTAAATTATATTTGATATTATATGTATAAAATTAAATTTATTTTAATTTAATGATTCATATAATAAAATATAAATCAATTTAATGTAATAATTAATATATAAATAACCCTAACCCTAATTGTACAATTAAATATAATTTACTTATATTATTCATCTTGACATAATTTATTTAATTTCAATTTAATATAATTTAAATTATTATATGTAATAATATGTATTTATTATATTATATTATATTATATTATATTATATTATATTATATTATATTATATTATATTATATTATATTATATTATATTATATTATAGCTGAGGTAACGCACCCGTCCGTCGCTGGTCAGCAGGATGGAGTCGCTCTTGATGTCTCGGTGTATAACGCCCTGTGTGTGCAGGTAAGACAGAGCCTTCAGCACCGACAGACAGACCGTGGCGATCTGCTCCTCGTTCATCCTGTCAACCAAACACACAAACATCGGATCTCCTCAACAAGGAGAGCAAATGAGAGGAAACAGCTTCTCCCTTCTCCTGAGACTAACATGGTTGCTAGAGTGGTGCTAAGCAGTTGTTAGGGTGTTCTGGGTGGTTGCTAAGGAGTTGCTATGCCATTGCTAGGGTGTTCTGGGCAGTTTCATCATGCAGTGATGACGGTGAACAGCACTAATGATTGTGTTCTGATTGAACTCTCACTGTGTGAATATACATCAGCTTCATTTCAGCTGCTCTAAACCACAAGCCTCTATTATCACAGATTCAGGTTCAGTAGCGGTACTGAGTAACTAACCTGATCCCTGTCCGCCTACACTCTCTCTCACACACACACACACACACACACAAGCGCTAGCGTGCCATTAGCAGCATGTTTCAAACGCGCAGCAGAACAAAGGCTCGTGGGTGAGTCGTGACTCCATCAGTGGAGCGTGAGGCTCTCATCTGTCTCGCCTGCGGCTGCACTGGAGGGGAACACGCTGCCATGTGTTTGTGGCTCTCGCTCCTCCTCAACACTAATGCAGCGTAATGCACGAACGGGACGTGATTGTAGTTATTCTGAAGAACGACTCCTCATGAGGAGATCCATAAAGGACACTTCTGTCTCCAAAAACTCATTCACTACTCCATTCTTTACATACAGTGACATACAAAACCTACTCACACCGACTTAGATCAAATATAAATAAATAATAGGTAAAAAAAAAAAAAAAAGTGTTAAATACTATAAGAAATGCACTGCTCATTGTTAATGTTAATGTAGTTCTAATGGAACTGTACTGTAAAGTCAAATGAATAATAATGAACACACACACACACACACACGCACACACACACACACACACACACACACACACACATATATATATAAACGAGCTGCATGGTAGAATCACTGTATGACACAGCCTGTACTGTTTTAGTTAAAGACATTATTGTTCAATAAATGGTTTAATCTATAAAACAGAAACATCTGAATGTGTGTTTAAGCCCAATCATCCCATCACAGCGCTCACTGTCAGCTATTAGTATAATAAGTAAATTCATAAGTCATGTCAGACACCTCCAGATTCTACTAATCTATCAAGAGCCTCATTACAATGTGTTGTTAATTGAAAACACAGCAATCCTTGAATGGCCCACACACAGGAACATGCTCTATCACGGATCAGCGTTAGCTCTGGCAGGAACCCAGTGATTCCGACATCAGTCCGCAGCACATGAAGAACACTGATCCTGTGCACTCAGACCATCATCAACTGTTTCATGTGACTTCATTCTACTCCATACAACTCCACATGACTCCATCTGACTCCATCTGACTCCATCTGACTCCATCTGACTCCATCTGACTCAACCTGACTCAACCTGACTCCATCTGACTCCACCTGACTCCACCTGACTCCACCTGACTCCATCTGACTCTATTTGACTCAACCTGACTCCATCTGACTCCACCTGACTCCACCTGACTCCATCTGACTCTATTTGACTCAACCTGACTCAACCTGACTCAACCTGACTCCATCTGACTCCACCTGACTCCACCTGACTCTATTTGACTCCAACTGACTCCGTCTGACTCCGTCTGACTCCGTCTGACTCCACCTGACTCCATCAGACTCCATCAGACTCCATCAGACTCCATCTGACTCCATCTGACTCCACCTGACTCTATTTGACTCAACCTGACTCCATCTGACTCCATCTGACTCCATCTGACTCCACCTGACTCCACCTGACTCCATCTGACTCCACCTGACTCAACCTGACTCCACCTGACTCCACCTGACTCCACCTGACTCCACCTGACTCTATTTGACTCCAACTGACTCCGTCTGACTCCACCTGACTCCATCAGACTCCATCAGACTCCATCAGACTCCATCAGACTCCATCTGACTCCATCTGACTCCATCTGACTCCACCTGACTCTATTTGACTCTATTTGACTCCATCTGACTCCATCTGACTCAACCTGACTCCATCTGACTCCATCAGACTCAACCTGACTCCATCTGACTCCATCTGACTCCACCAGACTCCATCAGACTCCACCTGACTCCACCTGACTCCACCTGACTCCATCTGACTCCACCTGACTCCATCTGACTCAACCTGACTCCATCTGACTCCACCTGACTCCACCTGACTCCATCTGACTCTATTTGACTCAACCTGACTCCATCTGACTCCACCTGACTCTATTTGACTCAACCTGACTCCATCTGACTCCATCTGACTCCACCTGACTCCATCTGACTCAACCTGACTCAACCTGACTCCACCTGACTCTATTTGACTCAACCTGACTCCATCTGACTCCATCTGACTCCATCTGACTCCATCTGACTCAACCTGACTCAACCTGACTCAACCTGACTCCACCTGACTCCACCTGACTCCACCTGACTCCAACTGACTCCAACTGACTCCGTCTGACTCCGTCTGACTCCACCTGACTCCATCTGACTCTATTTGACTCCATCTGACTCCATCTGACTCAACCTGACTCCATCTGACTCCATCAGACTCAACCTGACTCCATCTGACTCCATCTGACTCCACCAGACTCCACCTGACTCCACCTGACTCCACCTGACTCCACCTGACTCAACCTGACTCCATCTGACTCCACCTGACTCCACCTGACTCCATCTGACTCCATCTGACTCCACCTGACTCCATCTGACTCCATCTGACTCAACCTGACTCCATCTGACTCCATCAGACTCAACCTGACTCCATCTGACTCCATCTGACTCCACCAGACTCCATCAGACTCCACCTGACTCCACCTGACTCCATCTGACTCAACCTGACTCCATCTGACTCCACCTGACTCCACCTGACTCCATCAGACTCCACCTGACTCCACCTGACTCCACCTGACTCCACCTGACTCCATTTGACTCCACCTGACTCCATCTGACTCCACCTGACTCCACCTGACTCCATCTGACTCCACCTGACTCTATTTGACTCCATCTGACTCCATCTGACTCAACCTGACTCCATCTGACTCCATCTGACTCAACCTGACTCCATCTGACTCCATCTGACTCCACCAGACTCCATCAGACTCCACCTGACTCCACCTGACTCCACCTGACTCCACCTGACTCCATCATACTCCATCTGACTCCACCTGACTCCACCTGACTCCACCTGACTCCATTTGACTCCATCTGACTCCACCTGACTCCATCTGACTCCATCAGACTCAACCTGACTCCATCTGACTCCATCTGACTCCACCAGACTCCATCAGACTCCACCTGACTCCACCTGACTCCACCTGACTCCATCTGACTCCACCTGACTCCACCTGACTCCACCTGACTCCACCTGACTCCATCTGACTCCATCTGACTCCACCTGACTCCATCTGACTCCATCTGACTCCACCTGACTCCATCTGACTCCATCTGACTCCACCTGACTCAACCTGACTCCATCTGACTCCATCAGACTCAACCTGACTCCATCTGACTCCATCAGACTCAACCTGACTCCATCTGACTCCATCTGACTCCACCAGACTCCATCTGACTCCATCTGACTCCACCAGACTCCATCAGACTCCACCTGACTCCACCTGACTCCACCTGACTCCACCTGACTCCACCTGACTCCATCTGACTCCACCTGACTCCACCTGACTCCATCTGACTCCACCTGACTCAACCTGACTCCATCTGACTCCATCAGACTCAACCTGACTCCATCTGACTCCATCTGACTCCACCAGACTCCATCAGACTCCACCTGACTCCACCTGACTCCATCTGACTCCACCTGACTCCACCTGACTCCACCTGACTCCATCAGACTCCACCTGACTCCACCTGACTCCATTTGACTCCATCTGACTCCACCTGACTCCACCTGACTCCATCTGACTCCACCTGACTCCACCTGACTCCACCTGACTCCACCTGACTCTATTTGACTCCATCTGACTCCATCTGACTCAACCTGACTCCATCTGACTCCATCAGACTCAACCTGACTCCATCTGACTCCATCTGACTCCACCAGACTCCATCAGACTCCACCTGACTCCACCTGACTCCACCTGACTCCACCTGACTCAACCTGACTCCATCTGACTCCACCTGACTCCATCAGACTCCATCTGACTCCACCTGACTCCACCTGACTCCACCTGACTCCATTTGACTCCATCTGACTCCATTTGACTCCACCTGACTCCACCTGACTCCATCTGACTCCACCTGACTCCACCTGACTCCATCTGACTCCATCTGACTCCATCAGACTCCATCAGACTCAAACTTACTCCATTTGACTCCATGAGACACAACCTAAGAATAAGAATGTTATCAAAACTATAGCATATGAACCCTGTTTGACCCCCTGACCCTTTGCCGATTAGCACCTTTCTCTCCTGTTATTTCCTCTTTTATGTAAAAAAAAACCGCAAAACAGATTTGAACATTAAACCTTTAAATATTTGAACTAACTATTCATTCAGTGCTCAAAAGATAAAATTAAATGAAAAAAAAAATAATGATTTCTGATTCTGATTCAGACCCGTGTGTCGCTGAAGATGCTGCCTAAGAAGGGATCTGTCTATGTAGACATTAGCGTCTCTATTAGTGTCTTAAACAGAACCGAAATAAAGCGCATCAGAAACAGAACACGGGTGGGATGCAAGCATGTCGTGCTGATCAGGTCACGCGTGTCTCTAAAAGTGTGTAATTACAGTCCAACATCACGCCACACTGAACTGATGAACAATGCCAATTACTGTAATTATGCAGACGCTTCGAGAGCAGAGGCAGCATTTAAAACACTCCACCACAAACTTTCCCAATAATAATTCATGACTGGACTGTTGTCTCCAGCAGATAACACCGCTCTGTAAATCAGCAGCAGAAGAGTAATCTTACTCTCCATTTCATATTAGATCAGAGCTGATTGTGAAAAGTGTTCAATTGTTCTCTATTAAAACCCTCCTGATCTAAACTCAATAATGAGGCCTAGTGTTATATAATCTGACTTAATCATTTTCTCTTTTTATTACGGTCTTGATGGACTTGAATCGAAAGATCAGATGATTCACACTGAATGAATCGAGACTCTGATAGACTGATTCTGATTGGACGACTGGCTCTAACCTGGTGTGAGTGACGATGTCAGTCAGGGCTCCGCCCTCAAGGAACTCCATCACTACCCAGAGTTCATCAGCGACCAGATAACTGTTGTACATGTCCACCACGTTCTCGTGATGGTAGTCTCTCATGATGACCACCTGCAGGCAGATGAACAGATCATTACTAATTGTAGATGAAATGAGTTACTCTCAGCACTGTGTCCAGCGACACACCAGCAGCTCTGATCCAGTGCTTTCACGTCTCTGCATCAGTCTGAATCCAATATAATGTGCATCTGGGAAAACAACAGGCGCAAAAACATCTTCCCAAACTCGTAATGAGACGCGTGTATAAACCAGCTGCTCCCAACAAAAGACTAGCAATTTTAGTATTGAAATAATTGCTAAAAACAATATTAATTTTATAGAGAAATATTCTAATACTAATAATATTTCGATATTATGATTAATATTTTAACATTAATAATAATTACTATCATTAGTATTTTATACACATATTGCTATATAATCACAGTTTTTGCCTTTCTTGCACAACTCTTCACCAGTCGCTGGTTTGTTGAGCAGGATATCTGCGCGCTCACCTCGTTGAACAGAAGTTCCCTCCGCTGCTGTTTCCTCAGGTCCATCTTCTTCACAGCCACCTGTTTGCCGCTGTGCTTCTCGGTGGCGATGCACACGATGCCCGTGGATCCCTCGCCGATCTTCAGGAAGTTGTCCAGATACTCGCGCGGGTCGCCGGGGTTCACCACCAGCTGCAGCGCGGCGCGGAACTGTTCGTGGGACACCCTGCAGGGGGGCTGCTCGGAGGACGAGCCCCAGCTGGGCGGAGGATAGGCCCCGGGCCCCGGGATGAAGGGCGAGGAGGGCTGTGAGTGTGCTCCCTGCGGGGTGTAGGGGGGGCTGGGCTGGGGCGGCGGGGGGGGGAACGGCGAGGGCTTGTAGTGGAAGGGCGGAGGGATCTGGAAACTGGCCGAGTACACAGGTTTGCCGTGGCTCTGAGGTAGTTTGAGGGGAACGCGTGAGTACATCTCGGGCCCCGGCCCCGGCCCCGGCCCCTGCAGACTCCTGTCACGGGCGACCCGCTCGTACTCGCCCTGTTAGATCCAAACACACAACATGATGAGGGAATAATGCAGACAGAAGATCTCAGAGATGACAACAAACCACATCACACTGACACTGGATTCATGGAATCATTCTTTGAAGATCTGCTGCGTTTACTGAAGTGAAAAAAGTAATATTCTGAAACATTATTACAATCTAAATCATCTGTTTTCTGTGTGAATCTGTGTTAAAGTGTAATGTATTTCTGTGATGCTCCGCTGTATTTTCAGCATCATTCCTCCAGTCTTCAGTGTCACATGATCTTCAGAAATCAGAATAATATGATGATTTACTGCTCAAGAAACACTTCTGATTATTATCAGTGTTCAACACAGTTGTGCTGCTCAATATTTCTTTGGAAACTGTGAAACATATTTTTCAGGATTCACAGATGAACAGAAAGTTTAAAAGTACAGCGTTTATTTGAAATAGAAATCTTTTGTAACATTATAAATGTCTTTACTGTCACTTTTAATCAATTTAATACATCGGTGCGGAATAAAATAATTAATTTAATTAATTTCTTTTAAACAATCTGAGCAGTAAATCATCATATTATTCTGATTTCTGAAGATCATGTGACACTGAAGACTGGAGGAATGATGCTGGAAATACAGCGGAGCATCCCAGAAATACATTACACAGAGATTCACACTGATATTCACAGTTATTTTACACTGAAATAATATGTAATATAATCATACTGTTATAATATTTCAATTGCTTAATTATTCAATCGTTTGACTAGTACAGTGTGCGATACACACATTTGGAAGAGTGGAGATCTTTTCAGCTTAGAAAGAAAAGCGAGTATTTGTCAGAGGAATCAACTCAGCAGGGTCACGGTGGGCGGTAGATCGAATCATTCCCAGCACTCCCCAAAACACAGAAAGATGACACGACACGGATCGTCATCTGATGATGAGAGCATCGGCTGTAATTATATCGGTGGACTCGTTTAATCAATCATCCCCCGGCGAGGCTGTTTATGGGCCGGAGAGAGTCCCGAGACCTCCTTTCCCAACCGCTGGCTGATCCGTGTTCGTTAAATGCACATTAATCTGAATTTGGCAGCGTAATCAACAACCCAACTGGAGTGTGAAATTGAATTCTGTGGTGGAACACGCCGCCGTGGCTTTTGTGCAAGGGCTGCAGAAAAGGAAGGTGCCACAACATCAGTTCATCACAATGAGCGGAGCGTGCACGAGTTCCCAAGTCCCCGAGCTGTCGGCCTTTAACGGCCCCAGATTCCCAGCAGCGCTCACAAAACGCTGGGCTCGCTGAAAGTGACCGAGTCGAGGTGAATGAGAAAGAAAGAGGTTCATTATGAAGCTGCTGAGCCGAGACTGATGGGACTGCAGCGTGTGTTTGCTGAATCCTCCGAATCACAGTGAAATCACACACACACCGGCTGTGCTGCTCCACACAGCACAACATCTCACTGAATCAAAGTCTAACCCTGCGTAAATCAGATTTCACACAGAAACACGACCGTACATGTAGCATACTGAAAACGAAGAGACGGAGCCATTATTTTCATGACAATAAAGCACATTAGACGCAAAATTCCAAATGCCTTTATTAATCAGTTTTGTATCTACATCTGTTTTCATGTTTAAATCTTTAGTACATTTGTTGTGTATTTTTGTGACTTTTTGAGAAATGTTTATATAAAGGCATTTATTTTGTTTAATATAATGTTTATTTTATTTAAAATAACCGTGTTTATTTTATATTTTAGCTTTAGTTAACTTTCTTAACTCTGGTGTAAATGTACCTTGCAGTATATTGAGGAGGCTAATACAGTTCTGATGCGCGGATGTCTTACAGTATCCAGAACTGAGATGACAAGAGCTCAAGCGTGTGTGAATGAAGCTCTGGGATGAGCCGCTGTTATCTGGGTGATGCTACGCTTCCATTAATTGATTCGTGCGCCGCTCTCATGAGTAATTCTGTGTCTCCGGCCGCCGCGCTCTTTTCACGGGTGAGGAGATTAAGAACTGACACCAGATCCATCACGGAGCCCGTGCTGAGAGATAATACGCCCTACACGGCCTGTGTCCACTGTGATTTAACATCTTCTAAAAATATTTATTTCTTTTGATTTAGGGGTCAAATATGAAACAGATATTTCTTCATGAGATTTTCCTGATGATGGTGATAATAGGAGTAAATACAAGACAGTAAGTGAGCTAACTACTTTGAGTTATCGAGGAAGTGGCTAATACTCTTCTAAAGTGCAAAGTGCATGAAATGCAATGTAAAAGCACCTGCTAAATGCATGACATGAGAAAAACAGCATAAATTATATGCAGAATATCCAACATGACATATTTATTGAATAAGCAAATTCATTCTCTGCCAGCAGGAGGCGCTTTAAGAGTGGCAGAAATAGCGGTTTCCCTGGTAACAGCTGTAAACAAAGCGCTGCAATCATAAACGCTACTTTATCAGGCATTATAGGAAAGATTAAATGAAAATGACATCTAAACTTTTCTAAAGACAGACAGTTCCCTACAGTCTTATAAAAACACCTGTGCTGCATTTTGACTTTGAAATGTCCAGAGCTCATTTTTATTTAACAAAGTCAAAGCCTTTTGGAAAATCTATTTGTGGCAGTCAGTGTATATAAATAATTAAATGTATGGGAAACACTGAACTTGTAATGCCGAAAGAGCATGAAATGCAACATAAAAGCATCCTCCAAATGCATGTATTTAAATGCAGCACTCTTTTATTATTTTTGCTATCACAAGATGTTTGAGCAAAACAATGCTCCATGGAGACTTTTCCTCCAAAGTCTACAACGTGGCAATCTCTGAGGAGACAAGCAGGATTTGACCATCACACACATCCCACTTCGTGGGAAGTCGTGGCCTAATGGTTAGAGAGTCAGACTCCCAATCTAAAGGTTGTGAGTTCTAGTCTCGGGCCGGATGGAATTGTGGGTGGGGGGAGTGCATGAACAGTTCTCTCTCCACCTTCAATACCACGACTGAGGAGTCCTTGAGCAAGGCATCGAACCCCCAACTGCTCCCCGGGCGCCGCAGCATAAATGATGAACACTGCTCCGGGTGTGTGCTCACAGTGTGTGTGTGTGTGTTCACTGCTGGGTGTGTGCACTTCGGATGGGTTAAATGCAGAGCACAAATTCTGAGTATGGGTCACCATACTTGGCTGAATGTCACGTCACTTTTTTTTTTCACTTTCAAATGATGCATCATCAGTAGTGGTTTGCTTTGGTCAGTCTGGAATTATCTTGCATTGATTGTAAACTGTGCCAGAAACCACACAAACTCTGCACTGTTCACGAGTTCGCACTTACATATAATCAGAGCAAATATTTAGCATATCTGGCGTGCTGTCCAAAGGGTAGGGGCTCCGAGCTTGGAATATAAACTAAACCCAGAGAACTCCACCATATCCCAAAGCTGGGACAGGAATGGTTAGGAGTGAGGAGTCGGGGTGGAGGAGGAATCCCAGAAAACTGTTATGGGACAAAGGGAAGTTGGCTGTATATATATATTTTATTAAAGTGCTAATTAAGTTGATTATCTGAAAGTGCTCCGCCTGAACTTTATTAAAAAACATCATATAGTGTGAATGTGTCCTCAATGCATTGGTGCCTTTTGACAAAATAACCCTGCAGGACAAAAAAAGGCAAACCCATCATTATAAGGAGGCTGATTTCATCTTTACCTTGCCCATGACGAGTGAAGACGTGTTCTCGGACAGTCTGGGGTACGTGTAGGAGCTGTACGGCCCCTGCGGCGCAGCTTTAAATGCACTGATGCCGTAGGGTTGGCTGGGCTCCTGCAGGCCTGACCCCGAGCGAGAGCGCTGACGGATGGCCGGCTGGGGGCTCGTCTGACTGATGTAAGAGGACTTGGGTCTCTTGTCATAGTCCTCTCTCAGTCCAGCTCCGTATCCCCAGTCTCCGTCGGGATAGTTCATCTGTCCGCTGTGGACGGAGACACGCGACGGCGTTCCCAGCGGATGCTCCCGATAGTCCTGACTGGATCCGCCCAGAGAGGCACGGTAGTAGTCCCTGCGGCCGCCCATGGCCATCTCAGCGGTGGACAGCCGCATCTTGCTCTCCAGGTAAGCGTGGTAGTCCGGTGGCATCTTGGCGTAGTCCGAGGACTTCTGCGGCATGGCGTCGGGATAGAAGGGGCTGCGGATGGGATGGCCGTTCTGTCTGAGAGAGAAGCGGTAGTGCCGTCCGACCGCCAACTCACTGTCATGGCCACCTCGGTCACGGTACGCCTCTAGAGAGAAGTCTTTACTGCTGTCCAGGTCGCAGGAGAAGCGGCCGTAATAGTGTCCGAAGCCGTTCTCCTCTGGTCCGCCGGCGTTGGACGTGGACGCAGATGATGGCTTACTCCCGCTGGACTGATGAGCTCCAGGTGGACTCTCTTTCCTCAGAGAGTTGGAGCGGGTGACGGAGATGCTGTCAAACTCCTCCAGCAGGCCGTTGATGGAGGTGTCCTTGGGCGGCCGGCTCCCGCGGACGATGGTCTGAAAGAGAATGAAGGGGAGAGGCACAGAGCATCAACAGGAAGGTCCAGGCCTGAGCGATCCACACACATATATTTTGACAGAGTCTAACAGCAGTGGGAGTGGGATCAGAGGATGTTTGGCAGCGGCGCTCTCACGAGCCGAGCCTGAATAAATCACAGCGCTACTCATCTCATCCCACTGCTGCTTAAGCGTGTTACACAGCTGCGTCGTGACTCACCGTAGAATAAAACACTGAAACAGACCCAAAATATAAGAGTGGCACGAGCTGAAAGGCCAGACAAAAGGCTTTTTCCCAATATCCCCTCTTACTAGTCATCCAAAACTACACAATAACTAAAATTACACTACAATTACATCAGCAGATTTAGAAAAACAGACATTATACGGGTCTTCCCATATTTTCCATATAGACTGACCCAAACCAGGTACAAACCAATCCCACATACACAATTCTTTTAAGATCTGATCAGTGAAAGGTTCTTCTGGGAACCAAAAGAAAAAAAAACACCTTTTAAAACCTTTATTTAAAAGCTTATAGAGTATCATTATTTTAGAGTACCTGCTGCTGTGTGCACTAGGACAAATTGTGATTATTTTCTTGGTACGTGATCAAATCTTAAAAGAAGAGACTACATTTCTAGACATTACTGTACAGTATGTGACGTATGCAGCTCC
Source organism: Carassius auratus (assembly GCF_003368295.1). Lineage (NCBI taxonomy): Eukaryota > Metazoa > Chordata > Actinopteri > Cypriniformes > Cyprinidae > Carassius > Carassius auratus. The sequence continues at coordinate 32,590 of NW_020526238.1, forward strand.
AGTAAAGAGAGGCCGCTGTGATCTTGACCTGCATCTGCAGTATAAAAACTCTCTGACCTCATTTAGTTTCTGCCGTGGCTTGGCTCTTTAAGTAACATCAGATGACCTGAAGTAGAACTAGTACAAAGGTCCAGAGGTTCTAGATCATGTTTGATCCAGAACACAGTGTTTAAACATGCAGTAGTCAGCTCATGCAGTTGGAGTTAAACTCTGGTCACATTCATTCTGTTAAACTTCTGTAAGATGCAGTCAGACCTATGTGTACCTTTAAAAAAAGTTTTTGATTTCTCATCATAGTTTCTTCAGATTAATGTTTTGGTTCCAGGGTTCTTTTCTTAAGAACCAGGAAAAAACTTTTTGGATCTTAAGAAACTTCCTTATGGCTTCATCCAGTAAAACCTTTTTTAGTTCTGATTGATCTTCTGGTTGATTTCTTTAATATTGGCAGAAACTAATGCATAAGACCGTCAGTCAATGAAACACATGAAACATGAGACACAGCTGAGACCACATCGGACCACATTCACATAAACATAATTTTCAGATGAAGGTCCATATTAAACCTTTACTCTGAAACTCTGATGACAGATGCATGTCATCAAAACATAACCAGATTCTCGATGCTTAATATGAAGCTCAAGTATACACAGATAATTTTCACCTCCTCACTTCACCTTCAACAATCAAGTCAGACAGGTGTGCATGAATAGATGCACAATCTCCCTACAAATATGAAGTGTTTAACTTAACAGATCTGACGAGCAGGAACATGTGGTCAGTTTAAGAAAAAGAGAGGAGCTTAAATGTCACAGTCTGAGCTTCAGCACAGGAAGAGGAAATAAATCTCCTGTCCTCCTCACAGCAGCACTACACAGAGTGTCATCCATCTCTTTAATACGTCTGTCACCACTGCGCTCTGAGCTCAGTCCATCTGAGGAGAGTGTGATCGCAGGCCTTTACACCTCTGATCTGCTCTACATCTGCTCTAATACACTAATACACGTATTAATACACTGACGCTAACACACACTCACTCAGGCTAACACTCACACCCACTAACACTCACTCATTCATGTTAACTCTCACTGACGTTAACACTCACACATGCTATTTCACTCACTAATCAACACTCGTGTAAACTTCATATAAGGTAAAACTGTAAATTCTACTCCTTGTTACAACTATGGTAGAACCATCACTTCTACCACAAAAGGTTGCCTTGTAACTAATCTTCTTGATTTATGCCGATTCATTAGCATATCCAAAACCTCAGAACAACTTGATGATGTAACAGAAACTATGGACTCTCTCTTTTCTAGCACTTTAAATACAGTTGCTCCTTTACGCTTAAGAAAGGTTAAGGAAAACAGTTTGACACCATGGTATAATGAGCATACTCGCACCCTAAAGAGAGCAGCCCGAAAAATGGAGCGCAGCTGGAGGAAAACAAAACTAGAGGTATTTCGTATTGCTTGGCGGGAAAGTAGCATATCCTACAGAAAAGCATTAAAAACTGCTAGATCTGATTACTTTTCTTCTCTTTTAGAAGAAAACAAACATAACCTCAGGTATTTATTAAATACAGTGGTTAAATTAACGAAAAATAAAAGCCTCAACAAGTGTTGACGTTTAATGTAATGACTTTATGAACTACTTTACTTCTAAAATCGATACTATTAGAGATAAAATTGCAACCATTCAGCCGTCAGCTACAGTATCACATCAGACAGTGCACTATAGACCCCCTGAGGAACAGTTCCACTCATTCTCTACTATAGGAGAGGAAGAATTGTATAAACTTGTTAAATCATCTAAACCTACAACATGTATGTTAGACCCTATACCATCTAAGCTCCTAAAAGAGGTGCTTCCAGAAGTCATAGATCCTCTTCTGACTATTATTAATTCCTCATTGTCATTAGGATATGTCCCCAAAACCTTCAAACTGGCTGTTATTAAGCCTCTCATCAAAAAACCACAACTTGACCCCAGAGAACTAGTTAATTATAGACCAATCTCAAATCTCCCTTTTCTGTTCAAGATACTAGAAAAGGTGGAATCCTCACAATTATATTCCTTCTTAGAGAAAAATGGTATATGTGAGGATTTCCAGTCAGGATTTAGACCGTATCATAGTACTGAGACTGCTCTCCTTAGAGTTACAAATGATCTGCTCTTATCATCTGATCGTGGGTGTATCTCTCTATTAGTTAGGGTGGCCATATGCGCCGTTCATACGGGACACGTCCCAGCCAAGATTTTAATAATGCCTAAAATATCCAGGTTTTCCACTTTGTTTTTTTGGAGGGATTTGTGTGCAGCTGTTATGCTGATGATACTAGCTGTATATTTCTTCGAGGCCTGGCGAAACCAATTTTAAAAAATGGGATACATAGTTGATATAAAAATTGGATGACGAGTAATTTCTTACTGCTAAATTCAGAAAAAACAGAGGTGTTAATTATAGGAGCTAAAAACTCTGCTTGTAATAACCTAGAACACCGTCTAAGACTTGCTCTGTCAATTCTTCGTCATCAGTTAGGAACCTAGGTGTGCTACTTGATCGCAATCTTTCCTTAGAAAGCCACGTTTCTAGCATTTGTAAAACAGCATTTCCATCTCAACAATATATCTAAATTATGGCCTATGCTCTCAATGTCGAATGCAGAAATGTTAATCCATGCATTTATGATCTCAAGGTTAGATTATTGTAATGCTTTATTGGGTGGTTGTTCTGCACGCTTGGTAAACAAACTACAGCTATTCCAAAATGCAGCAGCAAGAGTTCTTACTAGAACCAGGAAGTATGACCATATTAGCCCGGTCCTGTCCACACTGCACTGGCTCCCTATCAAACATCGTATAGATTTTAAAATATTGCTTATTACTTATAAAACCCTGAATGGTTTAGCACCTCAGTATTTGAATGAGCTCCTTTTACATTATACTCCTCTACGTCCGCTACGTTCTCAAAACTCAGGCAATTTGATAATACCTAGAATATCAAAATCAACTGCGGGCGGCAGATCCTTTTCCTATTTGGCGCCTAAACTCTGGAATAACCTACCTAACATTGTTCGGGAGGCAGACACACTCTTGCAGTTTAAATCTAGATTAAAGACCCATCTCTTTAACCTGGCATACACATAACATACTAATATGCTTTTAATATCCAAATCCATTAAAGGATTTTTAGGCTGCATTAATTAGGTAAACCGGAACCGGAAACACTTCCCATAACACCCGATGTACTTTCTACATCATTAGAAGAATGGCATCTACGCTAATATTAGTCTGTTTAGTAATAATTGAATTCAATGATGAACTGCCTTTTTTCTTTATTGACACACTATATTCCTATTTAATGCTGTTCAGTTGCTTTATTACAATCTATATATATTGTTAAAAGCGCTATATAAACAAAGGTGACTTGATTTGACTCACTATCACTCACACTAACAATCACACTCACACACATTAAAACACTTTATTTAAGTCCACTGAAAAGAAGTGCAGTTAAAAACATGTACAAGATCATGGACCATCACTCACACTAACAGTCAATCACTCACACACACACACACACTCTCTCACTCACTCACTCATTCACTTACACACACTAAGACACATCCACACAAACACACACACTTGCTCACACTTACAATCACTTAAAGAGTAATATTGTCCTGGGTGGTTGCTAGGGTGTTGCTATGCAGTTGTATAATAGGATTATTTATGGATTTGAAAGTGCCAATACATAAAATGTAGGTGAAGGTTGAGGTTAAAACAAATTGTCATTCTGTCATCATTTACTCACCTAATCATCTTATTCAAGCCTCTTTTTCAGTAAAACAGGTGATATTTTAAAGAATGCTGGAAGAACCAAACAACATTGGACCCCATCCGACACATTTCTCAAAACCTCTTCTTTTGTGTCGAACAGAAGAAAGACATGAGGGTGAGTAATTGATGACAGAATGATCAGTTTTGGTGGAAATAATAAATGATAAGAAATGCTTCAAAAGACCTGCTCTCTATCTGTTCTAATGCAGAGTCCGGTGTGATGTTTGTAATTATTCTGCTGCTGAGACGGCTGGAGGTGACGGAGGTTAATTAACTCTGTCATCTGCCTCGCTCCTGTGAATGAGCCGGCTGGAGGTGTTAGCATTAGCACTGTATGACAGCAGACATACTTCAGCGTCCACATCTCCGGTCTGTGCTGTGGTGATAAGCTGTAATAGATCTGACGTCTCAAGGTAAGCGCAGTATGGAGATAAGCTCAGTATTAACCTTGAGCGGAATGAAGAGTGTGACGTAATTAATGACTGCAGCGCCACTGACTGTACTGACTGTGTCTCCTGCGTACAGTACGGCCGGCCAATGACCACGCAGCGTCCTCCGGCCAATGACCACGCAGCGTCCTCCGGCCAATGACCACGCAGCATCCTCCGACCAATGACCACGCAGTGTCGGCCGGCCAATGACCACGCAGCATCCGCCGGCCAATGACCACGCAGCGTCCGCCGGCCAATGACCACGCAGCGTCCCAATCCACACATGCAGACACTCATCTGCACTGACGTCATGGAAACACTACTTCCTGTTCCAGTATTTCACAAGCACACTGTATAAACGTTTCCGTGTTAACTGTTATAATTATGTCAGTTTTATCTGTACAGTGTTTTTCACAACACATTTCCAAGCAGATTCACAGAAAATCATGATGTTAATGTTTATAATAACTTATAGTCACATTTAGCAGATTACAGATGGGGATACTTTACATTTTATGACGAAAAACATGACATCTGTATTATTTTAGTATCATTGAGTTTTTATTTTTATATTTTGAATTAGTTTATATTTTAATATTTTCATTTTAGTTATTGTTTTAGCAATTCTGTTGTGTATTTTTATTTAATTTAGTAGTTTTTGTTAGAGTTATATATATATATATATATATATATATATATATATATATATATATATATATATATGTTTTTTTGTATTTCATTACATAAAGTTAAACTAAATTAAAATGAGAAATGTTGCATTGGCTACCAACTGAAATAAAAATATTTTAATATTTACCAATTTTTATTTTATTTCAAGTAACAAAAATGTTTTTTAATGGTTTGAGTTTCAGTCTTAGTTAACTATAATAATCGTGAGTCTGAGATTTGCTGTACATTGCTGTACATTAGTTTACTTTATGTATGCGGATAAAGCTGGACATAACTTCATATAACGAGCTAATAAGGTTTAATAAGGTAATGCATGTCATTTTACTGTAAAAAAAAAAAAAAAAGGTATTATCATGTGATTTACAATGCAAAGAAACTTTTGCACAAATGAATGATGAGAGGAACAGCTCCTGCACAGAGATCAGAGCTCCTCTAGCGCCATCTGCTGCTCATCATCACACACTGCACACACACACACACACACACACACACCTTCATGTGGCAGTCCCTGAGCAACAAGCCATGAATTAAGTATTTTTCATCAGTATTTTTTTTTGTTTTCCAGTATAAATATCTAAACCTTCTTAAATAAAGAAAGATTTATTGGAGATGCATAATGAGATTAAAAATTTACTTGTTTTTATAAAAATATATTATTATTAAATGAGTCTAAGCTTAATTCAAGAACATCTGTGGATGCGGTCAGAAAAATTATCTAGATTTTCCTTTGAATTACGTAGATATTTGTTCTTGTTTTAACCATAAACTCACCTTATTTTAATACATTTTTTTCTGAAAACAATATCTTAATATTTGTAGTCATTGTGCATCTCCAGTAAATGTGTCTTGATTTAAGAATGTTCTGGAAAACAATACTGAGGAAGAGATACATATTTTGCAGTATTTAAATTATCTACATATAAATTTATTTAAGTTAAGTATTTAAGTTACATACACAACTGATCAAAAATTTGGGTTCAGAATGATTTTTTTATGTTTTATTCTGCTCATCAAGGCTGCATTTATTTGATCAAAAATACAGGAAGAAATCTATTATTGTGAAATATTATTATGCTGTAAAATAACCCTTTTCTATTTTAATACACATTAAAGTGTAATGTATTTCTGTGATGCTCCGCTGTATTTCCAGCATCATTCCTCCAGTCTTCAGTGTCACATGATCTTCAAAAATCAGAATAAAATGATGATTTATTATCAGAGCTGAAACTGTTCTGCTGCTTCAGATTATTTTTGGAAACTGTGACAATTTTTTTCAGGATTCTTTGATGAATATTTTTTTTTTTAAAGAAGAGCATTTTAAATATAAATCTTTTCTAACGATATACTGTACAGTTCAAAAGTTTGAAGTCAGTACATTTTTATTCTTTCTTTTTTTGAAGGAAATGAAAACTTTTATTTTATTCAGCAAGGATGTGTTCAACTGTTAAGAAGTGATAGCAAAGATTAATATTTAAAATAAATGCTGTTCTTTTTTATTCATCAAAGAATCCTGAAAAAAAGTATCACAGTTTACAAAAACATATTTGTCAGCACAACTGTTGATGATTCTGATAATAAATGATCATATTATTCTGATTTCTGAAGATCATGTGACACTGAAGACTGGAGGAATGATGCTGAAAATACAGCGGAGCATCACAGAAATACATTACACTTTAACACAGATTCACACAGAAAACATCATTTTATATTGTAATAACATTTTACAAGATTACAGTTTGTTTCTGTATTTTTTATCCAATAAGTGCAGCCTTGATGAGAAGAAGACACTTGTTTAAGAAACATCAGAAGTCTCACTAATCCAGATTCACCTCATCGCTGCATTTATGACTGCAAACACACGCTCATATTATCAAACTAATGAAACTCAAGCTTGATGAAATCAGGATGTAAGTCACAAGCACAGTCATCTCCAGACTGTTCCTGATGTACTGCAAGCTGCTGATCCCAAAACTACCACAAGAGGGCGTCAGTCAGAGCTCAACACACACACACACACACACTATATACACTGAACACACACACACACACACACACACACACAGAACACACACACTATATACACAGAACACACACACACACACACACAGAACACACACACACAGAACACACACACAGACACACACACACACACACAGAACACACACACTATATACACAGAACACACACACACACACACAGAACACACACACTATATACACAGAACACACACACAGACACACACACACACACACAGAACACACACACTATATACACAGAACACACACACACACACAGAACACACACACACACACACAGAACACACACACACACACACACACACACACACACTATATACACAGAACACACACACACACACACAGAACACACACACTATATACACAAAACACACACACACACACAGAACACACACACACACACAGACACACACACACAGAACACACACACACAGAACACACACACACAGAACACAGACACACACACACACAGCACACACAAACACAGAATACACACTATTGATCAAAATAGAGTTTATAATCAAAACAGCAAATACCTGCAAACGGATTCAACACAAAAACTTGATTCAAAGAGGGACAAATATTAGTTCTTGCTTCATTCATAAACGCACTTCATTCTGATCACGTGTTCACTGAGTGTCTCCAGCAAATGAGTCTCGATTTAAAGACGTTTAGAGATTAGCTCTGATTTAAGACATCTGTGGAAGGATGAATATGTATTTATTCTCATTAAGATCCGCAGAAAGTGTGTCTGATCTCGAGCGGAGCAGATTCCTGGTGATCTGATGTTCACTTTGTAACGCTCAGCGTAAAATAAACTGGCTACACAAATAAAACAGTGTTTTATAATCTTAATAGTGGTGTTTGTAATAATGCAGGAACTAGAAACAACCCCCACTCTAACGAATGAATGCCAACCCAGCGTGTTTTATACAAGAAAAAAAACATACTATACATACAGACAATACAACAGATGTATGAGGGTGAGTGAGTAATGTACTTGGAGGTCCAATGGTGTATGTGAGTGTGTGTGTGTGTGTGTGTGTGTGTGTGTGTGTGTGTGTGTGTGTGTGTGTGTTCAGTTCGTCCTCACCGGTGCTACATTCTGAGTCACAGCATGAGACAGCAGGTCACAAAGAGCATGCGATCGATCGCTATATCCTACATTGAGCAACGCTCCGCTAACCGGCTTCTCTTATCGGACGAGTCAGCTCGGCAGATCCAGATGACGTCTCAGGGATTCCCTGACGCGGCGCGATCGAACTCTCGAGAGAAGAAACAGAGTCCACAGTTCTCCACAGGGCAATACAAACAAAGGAACATAACAGCTGTGCCACAGCAACAATAACATTAACATTTAATCAACAGCTTTATAAATGTACCTCTGTGGCCACGCTATATATATCCCTCCGCTCATTCACCCGGCTGAAACTGCGCATTTTTTTCTACAGTAATTATAGTAGCTAGCTTGTTTGGCTTGACTCATCCTCATCCTGTTTTTCGCCTCCTCCTCCATGATGTCCTGTTGTTCCACCAGGGAATACGCCGCCTGATCAGGTGAAGGTGACCGGTGGATTAGGCGTTCCAGAGGTCCCAACACTTGCCCCGCAGGTGTCTTCCCTGTGCTTTCCTGCTGGGGGGTGTTGATAGCATAGAGGAGCCACTGGTCCCAGGTTTGATGTTGTTGTCCCACATAAGCTGCAATCATTGTTTTTACAGTCCGCTTGATTCTTTCGGTTTTGTTGTTCGTGGGTGATAGCTTGTTGTTAGTCTCTGAACACAACCCCATGTCTTGCACAGATTGCCCAGAATGCTAGAAGTGAACTGGGGACCACGGTCAGACACCAGGAACTCAGTGACTCCCCAACAAGTAAAAATCTCCCACCTGAGGATTTTCACTATTTTCTGGGTCTTGGCATCCCGAAGAGGAAACATCTCCCCCCATGTTGTATAGTAGTCCACGATGACCAGGAGGTAAGTGTTCTGTTTCTTACTAGTGGGTAATGGCCCCATTAGGTCTATTCCTTGAGTGTGTCCCGATTCTGTGATCTGTGAACTTTGTAAAAGTCCAGATGGTTTTGTATGCTGGGTTTGTATTTCTGAAATACCTCACAGGTTTTGATGTAATACCAAATGTCCTTCCTTATGGACGGCCACCACGCCACCTCCAGGATTTTCCAGTGTTTTTAGCTGTCCAAGATGACCTCCTAGGGGATTATCATGGTAATAGTGCATGAAGTCAGTTCTTAGTGTATTTGGTACCACCAGCTGATATTTTCCTCCTTTATTCTTCAAAGGAAGTTTGCGGTGCCACACCACTTGGAGGTCTTCAAAGACGATGGGATTTCCTTTAGCTGATCGAGAGGGGATGTCAGAGTTTAGGTGAGTGATGGTATTATCCAATCCTTGAGCTTTGGCAATTTCTTCCAATAAATGTGGGAAGGTAGACAAGTAGTGAGAATTTATGGAAGGACATGGGACAGCATGACTAGAAAGAAGCTCACCTTCCCTGGACAAGGCATCTGGCCCCATGTTAAGACATCAAATAACCTCCCCTTCCAGGTAATGCCTCCATTTTTCAACAGCCCAAACTACAGCTAAACATTCTTTCTCAGACGTACTATAATTTATTTCTGCTCCTGTCAAAGTCCTTGAGGAATATGCCACCACTTTTTCTCCTTCCATGGAGTGTTGAGTAAGGATCGCACCCAGTCCCAGATCACTGGCATCTGTATGCACTTGGCAGGCTTAGTTATGGTCTGGTTGAATGAGTACAGGTGAGGTTTGTAATGCTTGCTTAAGTGCATCCATGCTTTCTTGACACTCTGGAGTCCACTCCCACTTAACTCCTTTCTTTTTGAGGTGGTTCAGTGGAGCAGTGATGGCAGCAAAGTGTGGAATACATTTATGGTACCACCCTGCTAATCCAAGGAATCGTTGCAAAGCTTTGGGGTCTTGCGGTGGAGGGAGGTCTGGAATGGCCTTGGTCTTCTCGTGGTCCATCTCAACACCCCTCTTGGAGACTAAATGTCCAAGGAACTTGAGCTGTTGCTTGAAGAAGTGGCATTTCTTCATGTTCAATGTCAGGTTGGTTGGGTGAGATTATGGAGAACTGCATTAAGGTGTTCAATGTGTTGATCTAATGTCTCTGAATAGATGATAATGTCGTTGATGTAGACTAAACAGATTTTCCCCCTCAATTCTGCCAGAACTATCTCCATCTAACGCTGGAAGGTGGCTGAAGAGTTTCTAAGCCCATACGGCATAGACTCGAATTGAAATAACCCTTTGGTGGTAATAAAAGCGGTCTTCTCTTTACTTGCCTCCTCCATCTCCACCTGCCAGTATCCTGACCGCAGATCCAATGCTCTGAACCAGGAGACGCCTTTCAGGGATTCTAGGATGTGATGAATCAGAGGCATTGGGTAAGCATCGGGTACGGTTTTGCTGTTTTACTTCCTGTAATCCACACAGAACCTGTACGATCCATCAGGTTTGGGGACCATAACCACAGGTGAAGACCAAGGTGAGAAGGAGGGTTTAATGATGTTGTCCTGGATCATCTGGTCAACTTGGTCCTCAATGATTAGGTTTTTTTCTAAGGGTGAAACTTGGTAAGCCCAGGACTTAAAAGGTATATCTTCCATCAAAGTGATTCTGTGTTGAACTACCGATGTTTTTCCCAGGATATTTGACGTGGTGCATGGCCATGTGGAGATCAACTGACCCAACTCCTCCTGATTGCCAGAGTCCCATTGTGTAATCCCTGGGGTGAATGACCTGAGTTCAGGAAGCCTGCCAGTGGTTGGTAAGGCGTAGTATAAATTTAACTTAGCCGCTGTGGGGGAATGAGCTTGACCCGATGTGGTATACAGACTTGCTGGAACTCCAGATGGACGGGAGGCCGAGCACAAAATGAGGATGAGCCAGCCACAACTGAGGAGGTTAGCACATTAGATGAGCCAGTGTGCACTTGTGGATTTGCATCATAGGTTGTACTTTGTGCGAGACGAGTTGGACTTTTCTGTTTAGCATTAACTGGCATTGAGGAGCCCGGAGAAATTTGGGAGGAAGCTGGAGAATAGGTCTGTAATCTGGAAAGGGTGGGCGTACTGGTGAGTCTTAGCTTTTTCATTTGACTTTCCAATTTAGCATCTCTAACAATCCGTTACTGCGTCTTTCTCATTTTTCCAGTGATTTTAGGAAATAGTCCTTCAACCCTGCCAAGCTAGCGTCCACAGCCTGTCTGAAACTGGTCTCCTGGTTTACTGTCCTGTCTCTTGACTGTTTACAATCATTCTCTATATTTTCAACTTTTTTATTGAGAAAAAACATACTGTATATACAGACAATATATACAATAGATGTATGAGGGTGAGTGAGTAATGTACTTGGAAGTCCAGTGGTGTATGTGAGTGTGTGTGTGTGTGTGTGTGTGTGTGTTCAGTTCGGCTTCACCGGTGCCACATTCTGAGTCCGGGAGCACGATGAGAACAGTGCTGTCCTGTGACTATTGGCTCGGCAAAATAATGCAATGACAACGGCTATTTCCACAAAGAAGCAGTCAAAGTCACAGCATGAGACAGCAGGTCATAAAGAGCATGCGATCGATCGCTATATCCTACATTGAGCATCGCTCCCGAACACCGCTAACCAGCTTCTCTTATGAGACATGTCAACACATCAACAATAACATTAACATTTAATCATCAGCTTCATAAATGTACCTCTCATGTGTCCGCGCTACATCTTCTATAATAAAACATCAGCACATTAATGCTACCAGCTGTGGGGTCTGAATGGAAGCGGTGATGATGACACACCTGTGTGCGTTTACGGCTGCTGTCCCTTGCTCTCGACCCGATCGACCCGCTCAGCGCCGGAGGCCTAGCGTCAGGTTTACCTCCCATCCTGATCTACCTCCTGCAGCACGAGACCAGTCCAGTAACACGCTACACAGCTTCAGTCCATCACCGAGCATCATCTGTACGAGACTGAACACATGCAGCGCTGCTGGACGCCCAGCTGTCCAGTCTTTTAAACATGAGAACGCACTCCTCATCCTCTCAGTGACTGACACACACAGCCTGCCAGTAACACAACGCAAGCAATTCTAAAAATACACCCGACTAAACCCCAGTGACCCGCCGGGTGAACCGTCCACCTGACGCTGATGACCAGAGAACCACAGACTAACACTAGCCTCGCGGACAGCAGCCAGACACGGAACTAAAGACACAGATATAGAAGAAAAAACTCTGACTGGGGGAATAAAACTGCTGAAATCTGGCAACCACAGCCATGAGCTGACGGAGACACAAGAACCAAATTAAAAAACATGTTTTAAAAATTTGATTTTTAGAAAACCACATTAGAAAAGTGTTTTCAATATAAATGACCAGTGGACAAATATTGCTTTAAACTGAAACTTTATCTGAACTGAGGACTCCGTGATTAATGCTGTTTTAAATATATTGAATTAAATCAGGTTCATAATTCTATTTTGATTTTGTTGTCCTATTAGAGTTTAAGGTTTTAGGGTTAGGGTTAGGTTAGTGGATTTCTCTTTATACGTTATATGTGGATTTCTCTTTATATTACTCCATAAATCAGAAAATACTGTCAACAAACCCGTTTTCACAATGTTTTTAGGAGTGAAATTTTGTGTAAATCAGTGTGAATGAAATATGAACAAACCTTTACAATAGAGAGGAATAAAATTAATAAAATGTTTGTAAGAGAAAAAACTCTTTAAAGATTGCAAGACGCAAGTATATAAAGTGCAATAAAAGAAACACTTAAATGATGCTTCGGATGTCTCTTGAATGAACTACTCTGAAATAAGAGACATGATATGAAGAACACCAGAGCAATATCTCTAAACAGGATATGAAACCTTAGACTTAAATCACGTCTGGTGTAATTTAACTGAAAAATGCACGCTGACAGTATCAGAACATAAACATCAAGTGTTTCAGCTGAATCTAATGACAGGAACACATCCTGAACAAAGCTTTCAGGAGCGTTAGATGATCTTTCCCATGTGGTCTGTTTGTTATAATAACACATGCAGCACAGATGTTGTGATTCATGCCGGCAGATGGAAGTGACTGATCTCAGTTCATCAGATCAAACTCAGGACGGAGCGCAGCATTCATAAAGGGTTTATGAATCCGTCCTGCAATCATGCTCTTCTTCAGCTCTGTCTGGCCTCACACACGATGATGTAAGAACTACATCATACACATGAGCAGAAGAGCACGCCAATGAAGAGAGGAAAACACCACAACAGGGGGAAGGAGAGAGAGAGAGAAGCAAGGAAAGAGGGCATACTTTTCGCAACGGTGATTCTGCCAACCGGACTTTCTTGGGAGATATCTGTGAAGAGAGCAAGAGAATTAATATCTGTGTGTCCCTCTTCAGAGATATCTCCTGCTGTACACCTGCACAACATCTGCTGAAGACCGAAGCCTCCTGCGTCCAGTGCACTGACCACTCGCACTGGACACACTGCCTGATCATCCTTCAGCATACACTATACACTAGACGCTATACACTAGACGCTATACACTATACACTATACACTAGACGCTATACACTAGACGCTATACACTAGACGCTATACACTATACACTATACGCTATACACTAGACGCTATACACTAGACGCTATACACTAGACGCTATACACTATACACTATACACTATACACTAGACGCTATACACTAGACGCTATACACTAGACGCTATACACTAGACGCTATACACTATACGCTTTACGCTATACGCTTTACGCTATACACTATACACTATACTCTATACGCTAGGCGCTAGACGCTATACACTATACACTATACACTATACGCTAAACGCTATACGCTAGGCGCTAGACGCTATACGCTATTAACTAAACGCTAAACACTAAACACACCTCGACTGGATTACAAGAGCAGTCTCATCTATACTTGTTAAACTGTTTAAATTTTAATATATATTCAAGATTTTAATTAATTAGACATGCTTTTAATTCTAAAATTTCTGAATCCAGACAAATAAAAATGGGGGGAACAGTTTGTATTTGGAATTTGGTAAAAAAGAAAAAAAAAATCTCTCTCTCTCTCTCTCTATATATATATATATATACATGAATTAATGAATTAATGAATACAAATTGAGAAAATTAAAACAATTACTTTTAAAAAAAAAGATTTATTATGGGGGGTGTATTTGGTTTAAAATAGAACAATTTGGGGAAAAATAAAACAGAACATGATTAGAAAATAAAATGGAATTTTAAAAAACAATAATAAATTAATAAATAAATAATAACATAGAATTTGGAGAGGGGAATAAAACAGAATTTGGTGATAAATAAATGAATAATAACTACATTTTGGGGGAAAATACATTTTTTGGGTAATAAATAAATAAATGATTAAGCTGATTTCTGGGTGAATCATGTCTGAATTTGAAGGATTGAGGTGTTTATCAGCACGAGGGACTCAGGGTTGCCAGTGCCATCAGAAGAGCTCCAGGAGCTGCTGTTTTATAGTCTGTAGATTACTACAGATCTGACCAGCACAGACTCTGATAACTACTGATGACCAGCAGTTTAACCCAACAGCTTGAGATTCTCCGAGACGTCTGGTTTACGAGCCGTTAGTTTCACTCCTACGACCCCTGGTCAACAGCTCATGTTCTTTCTGGTGGTGCTGATTTCAGCAGGAATAGTTTGGTGTGTGTGTTTGTGTGTGAGACGCTGGACGCAGACAGGAGAGGAGGACGAGAGTTAGGCAGCAGGACAGGAGAGAGAGCACACCTCTCACACACAGAGCAGAGCCCTGTACTGCAGCACTGCTAGTTCAGATAGTTCAGATAGTTAAGCTAGTTAAGCTGCAGTAACCCGGCT
>NW_020526238.1:52500-94904 GCF_003368295.1 Carassius auratus
AACATGAATACAAAATAAATGAATAAAAAATACATTACAAATGAGTGAATGAATTAATTAATGATGAATAAATAAGTATTTAAATTTCACAATTCTTTATACCACAGCAAAAATGACTAGCCCAACTAATATAAATTGTTATAAAATAATAACTGATAAAAAAAAAAATTACAACAGCACAAACATATACAGCAGAATAAAAACATTCATTGTATTCGTCCTGTATGACTTCTTCATACAAAAAATATTTTTTCAGTGAAAAAAAAGAAGATATTTTAATGCATGTCTCAGTGTTTTTTATCATACAATAACAGTCAATGGGGACCAGTGTTGTTTGCTTCTTCAAGCATTCTTCTAAATATATTGTGTTCCACAGAAGAAAGAAACTCAGAGGTTTGATGATTTCTGGAGGAACTAACGCTTTAATTCAGTGAAGATGTATTTATATGATGCTGATAATGTGAGAACACACACTCTCTCCCTCTCTCTCTCTCTCTCTCACACACACACACACACACACACACACACACACTCACACACTCTCTCTCTCTCTCACACACACACACACACACACACTCTCTCTCTCTGAATCTCTACAGGAGACGACTGGAGCATCAGCAGAACAAGCTTCTCATGTGTGTGTCTCACACACAGAACACATCACACATCTCAGTTTTCACATGTGTTCAGTGTTCAGCTGGTGTGAGGACAGCAGGAAGTGATGTAACTAAAGCAGGAAGTGATATAACTCAATCACATGAGTGACGTCTGCAACAGAAACAAACGTCAAACAGCAGCTTACACACGTTCATGAAGAACTGATGTGAGGTTCAGATCTTCCTCATCTTCATCACACGCACAGAACACGGCTGTAACACGTGTTCAGAGGAACACACTCACCACAGCTCATGAAGGAAAGACAAGAAGAAACATGAGAGCTGGGATGTGTAATATTAATAATATAATGTTAATATTTCATATGAGAGATGACAGTCTTGTAATATTGCAAAACACAAGCTAGTGTCTGATACAGCAGAAGAACATGACTTCATTCTAACCTTGGCACGTGGTGGGGATTATGGGTAAATAATCCCATCAGCCCCTGCAGCAGCTCCCATCAGTGACATCATTTCCTGTCTCTCCTCCTCCTCCTCATCTTCATCATCACTGTAATCACTCCTTCACACAGTATTCTGCTATTTTTAACACGTTTTAATTTCACACAACCATCTGCTGTGAGTAACTCGCCGGAGTGTCATGGTGTTTGGTCTACATACATTATCCTTTATTCTTCACCGCTCCTCAATAAAGATCTCTACAGCACAGATGAACTGTTCCTGCCATGACTTCAGCAGCATCAGAACTACCAATAAACTCCTGCAGAGATCACGGTACACGTGTAGCGAACGCTGTCGGACATCATTCACAAACATCTGAGTAATGTTTGTTCAGTTTATTACATCATCTCTAGCAGCTGATCATAAATCACTCTTTAATTACAGACAGAAGCAGCAGCATTAAAGCACGATTACTGAGCTGCTCGTACCTTTAGAAGTCAACAGAACAGACTCTGGATCCTGATTCCTGCCTTCACTGAAGAACACACTGGCTGACCTCTGACCTCTGACCTCTGCTCACTTCAGCAAAGACACTCACAGTTCACATTAACTCTACTTAATGCATTAGCCAACAACTCAGCAATGCATTTGTTACATTATGGATCAATCTTCCTGAAGTCCAGAGGAAGTGATGGAGAGAATTCCTCCTCCTGCGTCCTGATTGGATGAAGGAGCGCTGCAGCTGACCAATCAGATGAGCTTCTGAGCCCATATAAACACATCAAGACACTGACCTGAATAAAGCTGCTAGATTCACCAGACTGAACGGAGAAATAATCATCGAATCCAGTGGAGATACAGCTTTATAACAGACTTCACAGTTTTAATGAGAACACATCACCTAACGAGTCAGCGTTATTTAACACTTTAGTCTCCCTGTACACACAACACAAACATCATGTAATGGTCATTTGTTTAATGTTGGGAATTTCCTGTGTCTTAAAAAGCTATGTATCATATTCATCACAGTAGTGGACATCAGATGAACACATGATGAACATCAGACGCACGAGATCCTCAACATCTGCATTTCAGAAGTGCTCATGAAATCTGAATATAGATCTGGCTCACTTTTGGGTACAATTTTGTCCCCAAAATATGTTTAAGTAGTACACACACACACACACACACACACACTAAGACACACACACACAAACACACTTTCACTCACACACACACACACACACACACACACACACACACACACACACACTCTCTCTCTCTCTCTCTCTCTCTCTCACTCACTCACACACACACACACACACATATACTCATGAATTAATCATGCGCGTGCTCGAGCCGCGTTCAGCACCGAGGACAGCGGCGCGCGACGCATCTCAGAACGCGTCGGGAAGCGTCGTTTCGGGCTTGCGTCGCGAATCCGACTGTCAGCGCCGCACGAGCGTTTAGGCTCGTGCATGAGAGTCGTTAAGCGTCACGCCGCGTTATAAGCGCCGACTCACGTCCAATCGCGCGGCCGCTTGTTGCTAGGAAAGATTCGGATGAAGATTCCTCACCTGCTGCGGCGGGAAGCGCGTCACATGTCCTGTCAGCGATGTGCTCCACTCCCGCGGGAATGTTGTGGAGGGAAGAGTGATGTTATGTGGTTGTCCGTGCCATGTTATTCTCCGGGACTGATGCTGGAGACTGCGCGCTACATCCGGGCTGCTGGGAAATCACGGCACCTGACAGCCCATCGACCAACTCTACTATGACGAAGGCTTCGCATGCATATTCATGAGCTAGGCGTGCGCTATTGGACGAGAGCAGCGCGACATCACTACCAACCACTTAAAATTCAATACTTAAGAATTCCCATTGGAGGGTTAGTTAGAACGTCAACTTTTCTTATTAATAAATAATCTTAAAGGAAGACTTTGCTTTTGTTAATTATGATTATTTATATAACATAACAAAAAAGGTCAAACGATTCTGTATTATTATTATTACTATTATTATTGTGTTGTCCTTCATATCATTCGACAGAACACTAACCTATAGACCTAGTATGACAACTGAAGAACTAGCTACTTCAAAATACCAAAAGACATTAATTCTACAACTATTTAGAAAAGCGGAACGTTACTAATTATGTATTCTTTTTAAAACCTCGAAACATTGTAAACTAAGTGCAGAAACATTGTGTTTCATTCAGAGATAAAATTAAAATAAAAAGTCACGATACATCCACAAAACACCTATAATAAATATTTTGGAGAAAAAAAAAAATTCAAGACGACTCGCCACTAAGACGCGTCGGGTTAGCGTAATTAATATTCAGAAAAATCGCCTTTGAAAGGTGACCACGACCAGTAACGTCAGCACGTTCTGTTTAAATATTCATGAGTTACGCCTTCACCATGGTAGGGTTTGTAACAACGAAGCGTGCGGCTTCGGATCATAACGCGTTCAATGAGCTACTTCAATTCGAATTCACTACTTTGTAAAAACGTAGTCTATTTTGATGTGGTGATGTCACACACCGGCTCACCGGGGATTCTGGCATTATAAACTCTGACACACGGTACCGGTACCGAATCCAAACATCGCGACTGCTCTCAGCGTTCAGACGCGTCAGATCCGGCGCGAGATTCTACTAACACCGAGCACACGTGACGCGACGCTTAAGACGGCTCCGTGAATGACGTCACGACACACAACTCCGTCGATGACGTCATCGCTGAAGCTCAGTCTCTGCCCACTGTGACTGATGGTTCTCCAGCCCTTCACAGAAGAGCTAAAACATTTACAATTATTCATGAAATAATTCAAGTATTATGTTTGTATGCAGAGCTGGTGAATAAGTTGAAAACTGTAGTCACTGATTTCAAATGACACGACAAACAAGTTTGTTACATTACACATTCTAGATAATATAACCAGACTATTTTCTGATTACTTTTGACCTAACTCATTCATCACATTGATTTAAATACGATAATCTTGTTCCATATTGATATAAAAATGCAAAGAAAAAGACAATATATTGCATTCATTGTTACAAACAACATTAATTTAATTAAAGATTGCATTAAGTCAAGGATGAGCAAACTGGGGTTTGTCAAGGAATCATACAAATGTAAAATTAAAATAAATCATTTAAAAATAACATGAATCGAAATGAAACACCTTCTTAAAAAATGACATATTTTATTTGTGTTCCTGCATGTTTAGTGTTAATCAGTGCCAGAGAACCGTGAGCATGAACTTATTACCTTCAAATCTCAGCTGGATGAGGTCTAGCTGACAAAAGAAGTTTCTGAATCCCTTTTAATGTGTTTGACAGACAAACGCCTAATTCAGACACACATGAATGTGTTCATCAGAAGTTGATGCCATGTTGAAACTCTTCTTAAAGCTGAACTGATTTCTGTGAATTTCTAGTGACTGGTCTCTGTGTGAAACTGGAAGATCTCATTACTTAATTAATACTCAATTCTAGGAATCTGATTACGAGATCACATGTATAGAAGAGTTGATCTGTGATGATCGTGTGTCACTGACGGACCCCAGACACACAACTGTCTGAGAGATATAAAGGAGTAAAGTAATGTGTTATCTCTGAAGAACCTGTGAGGATGAAGAAGAGCAGACATCATCTCATCACTCTGGATCTCATTCATGGCTTCCTCTTGATTTCTGTCTCTGTGTCCTCTGGGATCATGTGATGACGTTTAATCCACAGCACTCCAGTCCATCAGTGAACATCTGGAGAAGACAAAACCTGAAACACATCCAGCATTAAGATGATTTTAACTCAAACACATAGAGTCTATAATCCAGAATAACACTTCCTCCAGTGAAAAAGTGTTCTGGTCTGAATCAGGAGAGAAATCTGCACAGATCAAGCAGTGTTTAAACAGATCTAAACTAATCTGTGAGAGACAACAGCAGATGTTTCACTGGAGGAAGTGTTATTATGGATTCTGTGATGAAGAAACTAACTCATCCACATCTTGGAGATCAGGACCTTCTGCAGATCTCATAGAAAGGAGCTACATGACTGAGCTCAGGTGAAATACGGGAACGATCACCTGATGGCAGATGTTTCTGTTCAGTAACGCTGGAGACCAGAGCAGCACTGATGGAGGAACAATGAGCGCTTCAGCATCATGTGAGGAGCTGTAGAGGAATGTGTTATGAACACAGACACAGTGTAATGGTGTTCAGTGTGATGAGCCAGCAGCGCATGACTGTGGACACAAGAGACTCATTACAGCACAAACCAGACACTATAACACATCTACATACAGAGACTTCAGCAGATCATGTTCCAGTACAGATCTCTAAACAGCCCTGAAATAAGACACAATTACTGGAGATGCACGTCTTGTTTAATGAAAAATGTATCAACATTAAAACAAGAACAGTGTGTCAAAACAACAACAAGAACAAACTCAGTTCAAATAGAAAACGAGATGATCTTTCTGACCCAGTTGGCAGAATTAAAAAAAAATGTTCAAACAAAAAATTCACTTCATTGTGATACTTTTTTTCAGAAAAGAAAAAAAAAACACTTTAAAGTCATCTTGTATCTCCAGTAAATGAAACTTTTATAAATGTTTAGATGTTTGTGAACCTGAAGCATAAAACCAGTCATAATGATTAATATTTTAAAATTGAAGATTACATGATCTGAAGCAGAATAAATCATCTCTCCATTGATGTGTGGTTTGTAGAGATACAACTTTATAAATCTGGAATCTGAGGGAGCAAAAACATCTAAATATTGAGAAAATCATCTTTAAATTTGTTCAAATGAAGTTCTTAGCAATGTATATTACTAATCAATATATCAAAGTTTTGATATATTTACAGTAGGAGTTTTACTAAATATCTTCATGAACATGATCTTTACTTAATATCCTAATGATTTTTGGTATAAAAGAAAAATCAATCATTGTGACTCATTCAGTGTATTGTTGTCTGTTTCTACAAATACACGTCTGTGACACTGATGACTGCTTCTGTGCTGCGGGACACTGATGTTCTGGAAAACAAGACAGAAATGTTCACATGACGTGTGTAACTGGATCAACTCATAAAACTGCAGGTTACCGTGGAAACGCTGGAATATTGACCGGTGTGTTTGGAGAATCTAATCATCCTCACGACTGCATCTAGACAAATCAAGAAAATACCACTAGGAACTTTAACTTACTGCTTTTATTTTCAGTAAATAATACACCAGTTCTTTAATATGAGGTTAAAACGGACTGTAGAACTTGTTTTTCCAGGTATTATCAAATTGCCTGAGTTTTGAGAACGTAGCGGACGTAGAGGAGTATAATGTAAAAGGAGCTCATTTAAATACTGAGGTGCTAAACCATTCAGGGCTTTATAAGTAATAAGCAATATTTTAAAATCTATAGGATGTTTGATAGGGAGCCAGTGCAGTGTGGACAGGACCGGGCTAATATGGTCATACTTCCTGGTTCTAGTAAGAACTCTTGCTGCTGCATTTTGGACTAGCTGTAGTTTGTTTACCAAGCGTGCAGAACAACCACCCAATAAAGCATTACAATAATCTAACCTTGAGCTCATAAATGCATGGATTAACATTTCTGCATTTGACATTGAGAGCATAGGGTGTAATTTAAATATATTGTTGAGATGGAAAAATGCAGTTTTACAAATGCTAGAAACGTGGCTTTCTAAGGAAAGATTGTGATCAAATAGCACACCTAGGTTCCTAACTGATGACGAAGAATTGACAGAGCAACCATCAAGTCTTAGACAGTGTTCTAGGTTATTACAAGTAGAGTTTTTAGGCCCTATGATTAACACCTCTGTTTTTTCAGAATTTAGCAGTAAGAAATTACTCGTCATCCAATTTTTTATATTGACTATGCATTCCATTAGTTTTTCAAATTGGTGTGTTTCACCGGGCTGCGAGGAAATATAGAGCTGAGTATCATCAGCATAACAGTGAAACCTAACACCATGTTTCCTGATGATATCTCCCAAGGGTAACATATAAAGCGTGAAGAGTAGCGGCCCTAGTACTGAGCCTTGAGGTACTCCATACTGCACTTGTGATCGATATGATACATCTTCATTCACTGCTACGAACTGATGGCGGTCATATAAGTACGATTTAAACCATGCTAATGCACTTCCACTGATGCCAACAAAGTGTTCAAGTCTATGCAAAAGAATGCTGTGGTCAATTGTGTCAAACGCAGCACTAAGATCCAATAAAACTAATAGAGAGATACACCCACGATCAGATGACAAGAGCAGATCATTTGTAACTCTAAGGAGAGCAGTCTCAGTACTATGATACGGTCTAAATCCTGACTGGAAATCCTCACATAGACCATTTTTCTCTAAGAAGGAATATAATTGTGAGGATACCACCTTTTCTAGTATCTTGGACAGAAAAGGGAGATTTGAGATTGGTCTATAATTAACTAGTTATTTGGGGTCAAGTTGTGGTTTTTTGATGAGAGGCTTAATAACAGCCAGTTTGAAGGTTTTGGGGACATGTCCTAATGACAATGAGGAATTAATAATAGTCAGAAGAGGATCTATGACTTCTGGAAGCACCTCTTTTAGGAGCTTACACACACAAAATACATTTTTTTGGTCTTGTTTTCAGTAAAAATATCTAAACATCCTTAAATTAAGTTATAATTACTTGAGATGCAATCTTACATAAGATAAGACTTATTTCCTTTAAAACAAACTAAAATTAAGTTATTTTGCACTTAAAACAATAATGAAAAAATGTCTGAAAAATAAACTTGTTTTCCCATTAAATAGTTTATCTTACCACATATTTTCTCATGTTAGTTCTTATCTTAAGCATACAGTCACTTCATTTTGATAAATTCTTTCAGAAATCAAGACTTGTGCATTTTATCAGTATAAGTATGTTTAGATATTTGTACTGGAAAACAAGACAAAAATGCATTTTTTGTTTACAATGTCTGTATTCTTTCAGAAGGTCATATAATGTTCAGATTGTGATTGTGGTGAACACAGAGCTCTTTCTCCGGCGCGGACTCATAATGAGGAGGAATGAGGAGGAGACTCATATAAACTCCTGGAGACGCCGGTCTGCTGCTCATCGTCGCTCTGCTGCTCTTCCACAGGTACGTGATCCTCAGCTTCTCTTCTGCTCGCTGGAACAGCTGGATCGATCTGATCCGATGGTTGTGATGTTGTAGATTTACAGCGCTCAGTGTCTGAAGATCTCACTCATCGTGTGTCAGTGTTTGCTGCTGGTCTCTAGACTCTGAAATATCACTGTCTGACCCTCTTAAATCCTAAATACTGCTTTAACATTCACAGCTTTAGCCGTCAGATCAGTGTCAGATCACCAGGACTGGCTGAGTGCATGCGACTTTAGTGGAGTATTTCAAATAATTCAAATAACTGAAAAATATTAAAGGATATACACTAATGGTCAAAATGTGAATCTGTGTTAATATGTAATTTATTTCTGTGATGCTCCGCTGTATTTTCAGCATCATTCCTCCAGTCTTCAGTGTCACATGATCTTCAGAAATCAGAATAATATGATGATGACACATTAAATTGATCAAAAGTGTTAGTAAAGACATTTGTAATGTTAGATTTCTATTTCAAATAAATTCTGTTCTTTTGAACTTTCTGTTCATCTGTGAATCCTGAGAAATAAAATGTATCATGTTAACAAAAACAATATTCATGTGTTCAACACTGATAATAATCAGAAATGTTTCTTGAGCAGTAAATCATCATATTATTCTGATTTCTGAAGATCATGTGACACTGAAGACTGGAGGAATGATGCTGAAAATACAGCGGAGCATCACAGAAATACATTACACTTTAACACAGATTCACACAGAAAACAGCTGGTTTAAACTTTAAGATTTAACAGTTTTTGTGATCAAATAAATGCAGCCTTGGTGAAGAGAAGAGACTCCTTTCATTTAAAAAACTAAACTTAATATTTTGTCCTAACTTATGACCAGTACAGTTCTAGTGAGACGTCCCTACGGTCAAACTGGTTCATATTAAGGTGCTTAAGGGACACAGTGTTATCATCATCATGTGACACTGTTCAGGGGTCAGTCAGTCAGACACAGTGCAGATGGTGAGGGGGTCTGTGATGATCTTTGGTGATCTGTGGTGGTTTGTTTCTCAGGTTCACGTCCATCATGAGTTGCCCGTCCTCCGGTCAGCAGGGCATTTACCCACCGACCCCTCAGCAATGGCCCGGTCAGCCCTGCCAACCCTGCTGGTCCTGCCAACCCACTCAGCCCAACTGGCCTGTTAACCAGCCCAGCACATCGGTTCCTGCCACCTGGCCGGTCCAACCCACCCAACCAGGCTGGCCCAACCCTCCAACCACCCCAACACTCCAACCAAACCCACCAACCCAACCAACTCAACCAATTCAACCCTTCCAACCAGCCCAACCCTTCCCACCAACTCAACCAACCCAACCGATTCAACCAACCCAACCAGTTCAACCCAACCCTCCAATCCAGCCGAATCCACCCGTTCAGCCGAGCTGGCCTGCTCAACCCCCCACCCCGACAGGTTACCTGCCCTCTCCAGCCCCCCCGGCGTGGCACGGTAATCCCGGTCAGCCTGGTTGGCCCGGTCAGGGACCCGCAGGAGGAGCGCCGCAGCAGTGGCCCCCGGCACCCGCCATCGCTCCTGTAGTAAGACACTGAATCGATGCTTCACCACAGACATCCATCAGAGCAATTAATAAAACACAACGACAGCGCCACTCACATTATTTTCAGAGCCCGTATATTTGTTCTTATTTTAATCATAAACTAATTTTGACACATAAAAAAAAAGACTCCACATCTTCAGTCATTTTGGTAAAAGAGTTATTAAACTCTGTTGTGTTGACGATTGTCTAATTCTGAATCAAACCAGCCGAGAGCATCTGCTGTTTGTTGAGCTCAAGTAGATGATGTAGAAACGTTCCTGAGCATATTAATGTTTTCTGGTTTTCAGACGGTTCCATTCAACATGAATTTTCCCCGTGGCATCTACGACAAGCTGATGCTGACTATCAGAGGACAGATTAAACCAGACGCCAAGATGTAAGTGCACACATCATTTTCTATTCGTTTATGTGGAGAGAGTAAATGATGGCGGAGTGTAAGAACTACTCATATATTTGAATGTTGAGCAGCAAGCTCATTGGCTACCGGTATAAGAGAGAACCAATCAGCTGTGCCATGTGATGATGATGTCATTAGGTCAGATCGAGTTAGACCTATCGGACTGCGCCATCTAGAGTTGCATGCGAGAACTCTGTCTATAAATGACTCCCGATCAAAACATCAAGTGGCTTTTGAAGGAATTGTTGGTTTGTTGAAACCCAAAAGTGTCACTAATATTTCTTCTGCCTCCAGGTTCACGATCAACTTCCTGCGCGGTAACGACATCGCTCTTCACATCAACCCGCGCTTCAGTGAGGGCGGGAAACCGGTTCTGGTCCGCAACCACAAGCTGGGAGAGCGCTGGGGGAAAGAGGAGCGCGATCTTCTGTCTCCATTCCCCTTCATGCCCGGTCATCACTTTGAGGTAAACGACTCCCTGCGAGATCCTCTGCCTAAAAACAGAGTGTTGAAGCGCTTCCCGTTTATGGGTGGAATTAAAGCAGCAGGACAGTCCAGACAGTGAATGACTCTGACCCTCACGTCTCTCTGTAGATGAAGATCCTCTGCACCTTCACGGAGTTCAAGGTGGCCGTCAACAACACGCCTGCGTTTGACTTCCAGCACCGCATCAGAGAGGTCAACCAGATCAACCGCATCAACATCCTGCATGACGTCACGCTCACTTCCGTCAACGTGGAGACGCTCCCGTGAGCCTCAGCAGAGTGTATTAAACATCAGAGATCTCTCTCAGAGAAACACACACCTTCACCAGCTCGCGTGCAAACATCAGATGTCTTTTCTCACGCTGTTCTGGACAGGAGTTTCTTCTTCATACAAATGCTAATGTTTTCACACTGGACTAAAACTTACTGACTGCTCACACAGGGTATAAGAACTTCATTTAAAAAATTATCATTTTGGGAATCTCTTTTTGTTTGTTAGGCATTTCTGTAAAAAAGAAAAAAGACCAGCCTGCAAACATTGCTTGTTGTCCTTGTGCTATATTATTACAAATACTGAATTTACTCTTTTTGTAAACTTGCTTATTTAGCATAGGTTTAGTTTTATTTTTTTGCTGACTGATTGAAGTGTTAAGTGAAAGTTATAGAAATGGAGGATTTCCCGGGACGTTAACTAACAAAGAAAAACTAACATCTTTTCTTTTATTCGGTCATATCTGTATAGTATGACAAGACCCAGATGTCTGAGAAACTTGGGATTATATCACGGTTAAACTTATTATTTGTGCTGAATGTAATGTTGTGAATATTCAACAGAATAACACTGATGTATGCAACACCCCACTAATGATGAGTGTGAATTAAAGCATGATTTAAAGCAAATGTAAATGAATCAGAAATCTGCCTGCATTGATAACATATTTCAGTTTATTGTGCAAGAAATCAGGTCAAACAAACAATGATGAATACATAAAATCCATAGCTGATTACTGTGTGATTAAATAAGACAAAACACTGACAAACTGCAGATTACAGACACATTATAAACTTATTTGGCAATAAAACAATAAAAACGGACATTAAAAATAATTAAGAACACAAATACTCTTGTAAAAATAAAAACGATTAACATCCACAAGAGTAAATGACACGGGTGAAACACCTGAGATCAGAAGTTCAAATATACGCACGTGAAACACACACACACACACACACACACACACACTCTCTACCCGTCCTGAACGAGTCTCCTCTCCACCGAGCGCAGCAGCAGTTGTGAGTATTGCTCCAGTAAGGCGAGCGTCTCCTTGCCCTCCTCCATCCGAACGACTCCGGACACTGAATCCAGCTCCGATCGCACGTGAAGCAGCGTGTCTGACATCAGCTGACGCATCTGCTGCCGCTCCACACTGCGCTCGGCATCATGGGAGATCAGCTGAAACACCACACACAGTGAGAATGACTCCGTGACAGACTCAGTACAGACAGACGCTAGTCACTGACCGTCCTGTAGAGCCGCGTCGCCGTCCTCACGCTGCTGCACAGGTCAGCTGCGGCCCGTCTGCAGATCTCCAGACCGACCGGAACATCTGTCAACAACACAGACTCCAGAGATGAGCTCATGACATCAGGAGACAGAACACATGCTGTAACCAATGACTGTGAGAGCACAAACACCGCGTGAACCAATAGAAGAAGAGCGTCGCCGCTGCAAACCTTCATCAGGAGCGTCAGCCTTCTCCATCGCTCGAGGACGAGCCGTCTGCTGGGGGTCTGAGCTGGAGGAGGAGGAGGATGATGATGAAGAGCAGCTCGGGTCAGACAGAAGGCTCTGAGATGAAGCCGATGTGTTCGGGCAGCTCTGGCGCTGACTCATGCGGGGTCTGACGGCTCTCAAAGGAAGCGCTTTGGGAGAGTTAGTGAGGAAGGACGAGCTGCTCGACGCAGGGGCCAGACTCTCGCAGGAGCTGCCCACATGCAGACTGTCCCCGACGGACGCCGAGCGGCTGGTTTTGGCCATGGAGCTGGTGGTGGGGCTCATGTAGGAGCGCAGGACACGGCTCTGGGACGGACTGTCCCACGGATGAGGAGAGGACGGGGGATGAGGGACGACCTTCTCCAAACTGAGCTTCAGAAGGACGGGACGCGCCTCTCGCCGCAGACGGGACGGAGACAGGGACCTTCCTGCTGCGACAAATAAATACTTTAATATATATAATATTAATAATAAGTATAGTTCAATGGTGACTACATTCATTATAGTATTAGTACAAATTATTTTGTTTAAAACTGTAATATTTATATTCAGTTATACTTTATACAGTGATATTAAAAAAATATTTTTAAGTCACTGAATGAGTCAAAGCATGAAAACTCAAGTAAAGATTTCTAACTCGTTTTTTTTTTGAGGATCAGATAAAAAAAAAAAAAAAAGAGTCTTCAAAGTAAAATATATAATTTGAGAAGAAAAAAAGATATTAGTCTTATTTTCTTAAAAAAATTAAGTGACCTGAAAAAAAAAAAAAATCTGCCAGTACGGTCAGGTCAGAGGAATAAACATTTTCCCTTTAAATAAAGTTTTCACTTTGGCAGATATTTTTTTCTTGTCATAAGCATGGTCATTTCATCTTCATATAATTTTTCAGAAAACAAGACTTTGTTTATTTTGCATCTCCTTGATTTAAGGATGTTTGGGGTGAGTGGGGGGTGTTCTGGAATTTTTTTTTTTTTTTTGCAGTGCAGAAAAACAATGTCGCAATGTCAGGTTTTTAACAATATTGTGCATTTAAAGCCTTAAATTAAAGCTTTTTTTTTAAAAAGAAAGCAAAACTGGTAAAATGATCCCATGTGACTCTGGCTGTATATTCAGAGTGTTCTGGAGGCATTTGGTGAAAAATAAACCAAAAATGTAATTTATTATTTATCAAGTATCTTAGCTTGATGAACGCTCTTGAAAATGATTTCCTCTCAATCAGTGAGATGTAATTCAGAGGCTTGATCAGACCACACACTCACGGTCGGCGCTCAGACTGTGTGCTGAAGCAGATTTCAGGAGTCCAGGGCAGGAGACACGGCTCAGGTACGGGTGGCTCCTCTGCTCTGGACGATCGGGCTCTCCTGTGTCCTCCATCAGGGGCCTGACGCCGCTGACCGTGGGCTTCACTGCCGCACTGGATCTGAGAGTCTGATGAGGAAACACCGAGTCCATCCTGCATGTGGAGAAGATCCTGTTACTGCATCAATACATGCAGCTGGAGTAAAGCAGACCATCATCGTGAGAATACCTGCTAGAGGACTTCTGGATGTGCAAACATGCTGAGATGCTTCCTTCAGCGCTCAACCGAGACCCTGAGAACAAATCAAAGATTCAAAAGTTTTACATTCATGCATTCAGCCGATGCTTTTATCCAAAGTGACTTGCAAAAGAAGCAGAAAAACTAGAGTTTACCTGCATGATTGCCGTCCGTCAGCATCTCGGAGCGTCTCCTGACCTCCTGATGTGGAACACTCTCAGAAACACAGATCAGTCGTGTGTTACCGTCACAGGATTCATCATCAGAGCCCAGCGCCTCCACATCTGAGAGAAGAAACAGCTCATGATTCTCCATCTCTGTGCTTCATCTGAGCAGTTACTGGTGGATTCACAAGTTACTGTTGCTTTCATGGATTTGATGACTTTTATCATGAATTCCCTTGGAACTGATCCCATGACACCAGTTTTGAGCTACATGAATGTTCAGATATGAAACATAAAACACAACACTCTGAAACTTGCAGGTGCATATATTTATATATTCGTGCAATATCAGAAACTATAATTTGCTCTGGTACCCTCCCTTCCTTTCCGTGGTGACAAAATACACACCAGAATGTCTTCACTCAATGGCTGGATGTCTAAGTGGTGGAATAACATTGGACGAGTTTTTGGGGCAGACCTGACTAACTGAAATGTGATAATCTTTATCCCTCCGGGGTGGTGCAGCTTTTCTCTCTAGAAATATGGCACATAGTCTTAGAGTTTGTACTTGGCTACCTAACTAACAGGTCATGTCCCAAAATCCTTCAAACTGGCTCTTATTAAGGGTCTCATTTAAAAAAACATAACTTGATCCTAGAGAATTAATTACAGGCCGATCTCAAATATCGCTTTTCCATCAAAAAAATAAAAATAAAAGGCAGTATCAAGGTATCATATCAATAACAAGTGCAGTATGGAGTACCTCAAGGCTCAGTACTAGGGCCGCTACTCTTCACGCTTTATATGTTTCCCTTGGGAGATAACATCAGGAAACATGGTGTTAGCTTTCACTGTTATGCTGATGATACTCCGCTCTATATTTCTCAGTGGCCCAACAATACACAATTCAGAAAACAGACAGATCTTTTCCTATTTGGCTCCCAAGCTCTGGAATAACCTACCAAACATTGTTCAGGAGGCAGACACACTCTTGCAGTTAAAATCTAGATTAAAGACTCATCCCTTTAATCTGTCTTACACATAACATACTAACACATTTCTATAATTAAAGTATTTTTAGATTTTTCAGAACCGGGAACACTTCCCATAACACACAATGCACTTATTACATCATTAGAAGAATGTCATCTACGCTAATATTAGTCTGTTTCTCTCTTATTCCGTAGCCACCAGATCCAGTCTGCATCCAGATCAGATGGTGGATAAGCACATAGAGATGACCTCTACAGCTCAGAATGTAAGTGTAGACCACATCAACTAGATGAGTCCCAGAGACAGATCCACTACGAAGACATCGTCAACTAGAACGACCATCGGCACAAGACCACAGGAACCAGGTGAGCCCTCTGCACCTGTGCTGCAGCCTGGAATTTAACCAAATCATGCTAGTTTCGTCTGGTCAGAGGAGGACTGGCACCCGACTGAGCAGTGTCTCCCAAGGTTTTTCCTCCATTTCTGTAACCCATGGAGTTTTGGTTGCTTTGGCTTGTTTACTTGGGGAACCTTGACTGATTGAACAAACACTACTGGAAGAGAATTGAACTGCATGACGACATCACTGAATCATCATTGAACTGGAAAATAATTCTTTCATTGACTTCTGTTTGCAATCATACTGAATGAGTCGTGAACATGAAAACTCAAGTTGTTTGGATCCTTGTAAAGAAAAACCCAAGTGTGAACACACACAAAAAAAAGAGTTTCATAAAAGGATCATTAACATTCAAAAGAAGTCTTCAGAGTAAAAAAGTAATTTTCAGGGTTTTAATTCTAAAGTAAAATATGCATTTTTAAATTGTATGTATTCCTAATATCCCTTGTGTGTGAGGTTGTACCCTGGTGTCGGTGGTCTGGACTGGATCCTCCGCTGCCGTAGCCCATGGAGGCTCCACTGATGGGACTCTGAGCTTCTGCTCTCTCCTCGTGCTCGACGCTCTCAGACAGAGCCTGTCTCCGGTAGCACGGCCCAGGCAGGCTGCTGGAGCTGGGACCGTAATCTGGATACAGAACCACACCCTCGGGTTCTGGAGCACCGACGGGAACCAGCCAGGCCGAGTCACGAGGACGCCGGAGACTCCAGTCCTGAACAACACAGAGAACCACATGAGTGTTTCATGTTTATTTGAATAAATCCATTTTAAGGTTGCAACATAATTATATCAAAATATCTGCAGTTCAAATGCTTATTAACTGAAATGAACTGGGCTGAGTAACAGTGACCTGCAGGCTGGAGGTGCTGCCTCGCTCCTCGTCCCGCGGTCGGTCAGTGCTGCTTCTGCTCTGGACTGGAGCTTCAGAGAGTGAATCGAGCTGCCGCAGCTCCAGCATGGACTCCAGCGATCCCACACGACTGGACCAGCGCCTGCGAGGACGGCACGCCACACTCGAGTCTACAGACGCCTCCTGCACACGAGCGTCAGACGATGGTTAGCGTGTCTGTACGGTCATGTGACTTCAGATCATGTAGCTTTACAGCAAGCTCCAGTGAAAGATACTCACCTTCAGCTGTGTTTCATCAGATGCACCTTTATAAGAGAGAAGGTGACAGCATCAGACACTTTATTCCACATCACATTTACATCAGTAAGTGTTGAGATACGTGTGTGTGTGTGTGTGTGTGTGTGTGTGTGTGTGTGTGTGTACTAGTATATATGGTTTATGAGGACACTTACATGCATAATGACAGGGATACTACAACATAAACATGGCTTATGAGGTTTCCCTGTAGACCAAATGGCTTGAAAACATAGTAAACAGTTTTTTTGAGAATGTTAGAATGCCTGTAGTTGTGTGTGAGGGGCAGGTTTAGGGTTAGAGGACCGAAAATACAGCTTGTCCAGTAGAAAATAAAATTATGCCCATGGAGAGTCCCTGTAAACCATTTATATATACCAACATGTGTGTAGTGCTGATATAATATAGATTTTGTTTTAAATTAGGTTTTATATTTTGTTTTTATATAAATATTTGTTAAAGTTTCAGTAATTTTATTGTGTTTTGGTCATTTTCATTAGCTTTTTAATGTATGTATAGTTTTACTTTATTTAAATGAAATGTTTTAGGTTTGTAAGTCAGTTTAATATAACTGATAAAAGCTGAAACTGTTTTATAAGTTTAATTAGTCCTTTGATTATGAAGTTGCTGTTTATAAAACCAGAGAAGTCCTTCTTTAGAGTAAAGGTTCTGACCCGTCTCTTCAGCTGTCTTCATCTCTTCCTCTTCCTCTTCTTCCTGGTCGTTCTCAGATGGCCAGCTCATGATGGATGTGGATCTGTGCACAGAAGAACGTCTGAAACAGACACAAACTCAATTATATCCAAATGACCAGGCTTTAACCACTCAAACGCACATGATGCAGATGTCAAACGCTCCTGTACCTGAAGGGATTGCTCCTGAAGCTGGACGTCCGGTCACGGTGTCTGATCGCAGACAGTCTCTCTCTCATATTGATAGTGAGTTCAGGAGCGAGTCGCCACACAAATATACAGCTGAAACACAACAGATGCAGTCAGTGAGATCCACAGCATGACAGGAGCTGAACAGAAGAACAGCTGGAGTCAAACCTGTCAGCTGAAGACGAGAGCAGACGCCTGCAGTCACTGCTGAACCTCAGAGCCGTGATGTTCTCTGCCAACAGGAAACACAGAGTCACCATCACTGCCCCAATCACCACCATCACAGTCACCATCATCACCACCATCAGTCACCATCACTGCCCCAATCACTATCATCACTGTCAGCATCACCACACAGTGAGGAAGACAGAAGAAGGCTGATGTTACCAGAGTGTCCGAACACGGTGGCCAGGCTCTCTCCGGTCTGGAAGTCAATCAGATTGATGTTCTTATCTGAGCAGCTGGACGCCACAAACAGACCCGACGGATCAATCTGAACCTGCAGAAATCACAAACTACACTTCACTGACAGAACACAAACAGTAGAAGCAGACCGATCCATGACTGAATGAAGCGATGCACTGCTGGCTTTCAATACAATTTGGCTTTTTCAAAATAGGTGCAACATGATGAGAAAAACAAACAGAGGAAGGGCTGTGGGGAGCCCACAAAGTTGACCAAAAACCACATTACCCATAATGCACTTTTCAGTTTGGCCCCACCCATTAGTCTGTCTGTGGGCAGTGGAGGTTTGATCAGTAGTTTTAACACAGAGGAGTTCACAGCAGGGTTAATATTATAGCGGACTAACTAAACCATAAAAATGCTACTTGAAATAAATGTCAAATTAAATAAAATACACAAAAACATCTTTAACTTATGAAATTGAAAGTGACATGTAGCAAATTTGTGCTCTGCATTTTACCCATCAAGTGTACACACACACACACACACACACACACACACACACACAGCATTGAGTAGTGAACACACGCACGCACATAAAATTAGAATTATTTACATTAACAAAAAAGCAGAAAATCTAAAAATAAAATCTAATTCAAAATATTAATAAAAAATGTAATAGTATGTCAATGATACTAAAATATCATTTGATTCATTTTGTCAATTTTTATATACTACCCCAGTTCTAATTTATTGAGTAAAAGTCGACACCACAACTATAACAATTACACCACAGAAGAAAAATATCACGAATCACTTTCAGAAGAGACATTTACAGCCAATCAGAATCCATCTGATTACAAAGAGCTTGTGTATAAACAGTCAATAAACAGACTGATGTGGTTTCATTATAGTCACTGTTCTGTGTGTGAACACACGTCAGGTGTTTGTTAGCATCACGGTGACAGTGATCTGACCTTCAGCAAACCGCCGTCTTCAGTCGGAGAGCCACTGAAGGATCTCTTCTGTTTGCCGCTGCTGATGCTGATCACTCTAGAGAACCACAGACACACACCAACATCATCAAACCATCTCCACTCCAGCCATCACACGCTCAGACCAGCGTCTGTGTCCTCACCGGATGCTGCGGTCCTGACAGCCCACGGCCGCGTACTTGCAGCTGGGATCCACATCCATGTCATTAGGAGTCGCCTTCCGAACCACATGATGAGTCCGCTTGAATTCAGCTCCTCGCTCCGTCTAAACAAACCAGAGTTAGTATCATTAACTCAAACCCTGAGCAGAGTTTTGTTACAGAGGAGCAGAGCTTGTGGTGGTTTTCTCAGGACTCACTCTGTGAGCAGTGCGGATGTAAACACTCTTATCTGCTCCACAGCTGACGATCCGCAGAGTCCCGTCACCGCCGGCTGGATCCAAACATCACGGACAATCACAAGATCACAAGATCAACACCTACCGCACGTCTGCTAGTGTATGATTAGATTACATCGAGCTCTCACCAGCGAAGCGGACAGACGTGATGGAGGACGAGTGCTCGTCCAGCGTCTGCAGCAGACTGTAGTCTTCCTCAGCGTCCAGCACATGGATCAGACGATCTCGACTCGCAGTGGCCAGCAGATTCACACCTGTCCAACACACGTTCAGTCACACACACACACACAGGGAGAGAGAAACGCTCTGATCTGAACACACACACACACACACACCTGACGGAGGTTTGGAGTATTCCAGACATAAGATCTCAGAGTCATGGACCTCAGCCTTCACCAGCTCCTTCATACTCGTCAGATCATGAATCCTGTCACCACATCAACACAAGATGAAATATATATACAAAAAACATAATAATAAAGTAAATAAATAACAGAAAATGAATAATAAATATTTAAATAATAAATGAATAAAATACATAAACATTATGAAAATAATTTAAAATAAATGTAAGTGAAAATATAAATGCAAATTTAAAATAAATGATTGTAAATTTATGATTTTACGCGAATAAACCAAAAATAATTAAATAATTAAAAGAAAAAAGAAAATAATAATAAATAAGTAAATAAATAAAATAACCAAATAAATAAGAAATAAAAAACTAAATAAAAATTATGAAAATAAGTTCAAATAAATAAATCAAATATAAATGCTAATTTTAAATAAATTACAAATAAATCAATAATTTTACTCTAATAAACTGAAAATAATTGAAAATATACACAAAATAATATTACAAAATAAAAGTGAATAAATAATAAAAAAAATTAATTCTTCATCCCTACTGAACGTAAAGATGGTATTTTCATGTGAATTTGACATGATCATCTGGACCTGAGTGTGCCCTTTCTGTCTCCGGATGCTAGGTGTCTCCCGTCCGGACTGACACAGATGGTTCTGATCCCGCTCCTGCCATCACCACTCCATCCCTCGGCTTTCTCTGAGCCAGCGATGTCAGTTCCCTCCACGTCCAGCAGGGCGGCGGTGCTGTCCTCCATGTAGAAGATGTGATGAAGATCCTGTGAGAGTTCAGAGTCACTTCATCACTGGTCATCACGACACTCGGTGCTCAGCAGCTGGACTTACGTTACTCAGGACGTTACGGCCGTGAACGCCGTCTGAACTCCAGAGACGCACAGAACCATCAGACGAACACGAGAGGAACGCATCAGACGAGCCAAACGTGGGCTTGGACCCGTCGCTCTTACTGGGAAACATCTGGAACAGATCATGAAAGAAGGAAAGACTCTTTTCAAAATCCTTTTTATCTTCTGCATTTATTTCATCAAAAACACAGGAAAATTGTGAGAGGTTACTGCTATTTAATATAACTTTTATATGTGAATATCTGTTAAACTGCAATTGATTTCTGTGATCAAAGCTGAATTTTCATTATCATTACTCCAGTTCTTCTTCAGTAATTTCCCTTTAACAAAAATAATGCGTCTATTCATCTTCTTCTGTGATGCATTAAATTGAACGTGAAAGTGACATTAAAGACATTTATAAATTTATAAAAAATAAAAATACAGATGCACATCACAGAAATAAATTACAGTTTAACAGAGATTCACAACCAAAACTGATATTTTAAATTGTAATAATATTTAACATTTTTACTGTATTTTTGATCAAATAAACAGCCTTGCTGAGCAAAAAAGAAACAAAAATGGTTTAAATTAAAGTGATAAAAAGTTTTGACTGGTTGGGTGATAAAAGGCTACAGAAAGAGTGTGTTGTCACAGTTGTGCTCAACAGAAAAAGCTATAGTATTGATATTAATATTGATAATGGATGCAGACGTGTATGTGAGCGGATGTTCACCTGGAGATCCCAAACGCAGGACGAGTGATAAAGCGCCGAGTGAACTTTGCCCACTTTGTGCAGGTCTCTCGTGTCCCACACATATAAACTGTGGTCATTATACACACAGGACAGCCAGCGGGTCACGGGGTCAAAGGTCACCGCCACCGAGTCCGGGTAACAGGCGTCCGGTGTTCTGCTGACCAGATGCCTGAAGAACAGAGGAGTGAATGTGTGACAGTCTTTCGCTGCTAATCACAGCCGTTAAAGGGTTAACAGAGCTCTGCAGGAAGAGACGTTCACAACCAGATCAAATCAACACTCGACCCATAAACCTGTGCGCTGCGAGACGCATCCATCACTACACAACTACATCCAAGACATTACAAAGATGATATATTCACCGGGGCTGTGTGGCGGCGGACAGCTGGACGCCCAGAGGATGTGGACGGGGCAGTGTGCTGATGAAGCGCAGGTCAGACGCCCCGAACACACGCACCGTCCCGTTCGCACCGCCGCAGAAGATCAGGTCCTCCGTCACCGCCAGCGAGCGCGCCGAACCCGTCTGGACACACGAACACACGTGAGGAAGAGCCACAGGAAGCGGCGCTGGAGGTCATGTGACCTGACTGACCTGCAGGTGCACCCAGCGGTCCAGAACCCTCTGAGCGTTGAACTCACACAGCAGCCCCGACGCCGTCACACAGAAGGTGCTGTCGGACCTCAGGCCTCGTCCACACGCCACGTCACAGAAGAAGTTATTCTGCAGCTCCCCGAGGAGCCCCGAGCGGCCCATCAGCGGCACGGGACACGCCTGCTGCAGAGCATCATGGGAACGCTCCATCACACACTGCACTCTTATAAACAAGCTCTCTTTAGTGTAGTGATGTAACGCACCTGATGAGCGTGAGACGGATCCAGATACCAGAAGCGGACGTGTCTGTTCCCCGCCGTGACGAAATGATTCCCGTCCTCGGAGAAGGACACGGCCGTCACCTTACTGGACACCTTATTGACCGCTATCAGAGCACTCTTCTGCAGGAACCACGGAGGGAACACATGTAGTGATGCAGGGAAAGCTGCAGGGCATGATGGGTAATGACTGTACCTTCCAGGCCCACAGGTTGACGCTCATGTCGTGGTGTGACCCCACGCTCACGATGTATTTGCCGTTGGGAGAGAAGGCCACGCAGGACACGCCGTACTTGTGCTCCAGCAGCTCAGAGACCAGCGAGCCCTCGCTCACGTCCCACACACACACCGCCGGCAGATGACCGCTCTGAACACACACACTGACCGTTAGCGACTCACACAACCTCTGACCACACACCTGTGAGAGTGACCTCTGACCTCTCCAGTGACCAGATACCGGCCGTCTGACGAGAACGACAACGTGCTGATGCTCTTCCTGACGGACCACAGAAGATTCACAACACACAGGTTAATGGATTCATAAATCAAAATGAAATAAATGTCCTCAAGCCAAGATCAGGATGAGTGTGTTTCTTCATAACTCCATAATAACACTTCCTCCAGTGAAACATCTGCTGTTGTCTCTCACAGATGAGTTTAGATCGGTTTAAACGCTGCTTGATCTGTGCAGATTTCTCTCCTGATTCAGACCAGAACACTTTTTCACTGGAGGAAGTGTTATTCTGGATTATAGACTCTATGTGTTTGAGTTAAAATCATCTTAATGCAGGATGTGTTTCAGGTTTTGTCTTCTCCAGATGTTCACTGATGGACTGGAGTGCTGTGGATTATTGGGATGTTTTTATCAGACTCTCATTCTGACGGCACCCATTCACTGCAGAGCATCCATTGATGAGACACTGATGCAGTGCTACATTTCTCCAAACCTGATGAAGACACAAACTCATCCTGATCTCAGATGGCCACATTAGGACATGCTCAACTTTCTTTTTTTTTTAATCTTCATTTCATTCCTGAACATCTGGAAGACATTACTGAATGAGGTGTGAAAGTGTGGCTCTTCACCTGGATGAGTTGATGAGATGCTGTTGTGTGTTTTTGGCTGGGTTCAGTAACACAACGACACACCTGGAGGAAACAGGAACAACCACTGCGTTCAGTGTGTGAGTCCATTAATAGGCCTAAACCTTCAACTAATCTTTGTATTTTCATTAAAAGCTGGTTAATCGCTGTAATACTCTCGGGAAAGAGCCACAAGGATTGAGATCTGCTTTCCTTACTGTTAACATCACACCTACTGTAGAAAACAGGAAGATGCCATATTTAATCCAATGCATTTATTAATTTAACATTATGTCTTTCCACATAAAGAACCTATTTAAACTAAATAACTTAAAAACGCTTTTTGAGAACTAGTCATCCTGACTCAGCTCACCCGGCCGGATAGGCCACGGTTCCTGAACACGGATCGCATGTCAAACCACTGTTTCCTGCAGTCGTGATGCCCAGAACTTTCTCAAGAGTCACCTGAGACAACAGAAAACACACAAACTATTATATAATCCACACAGAGAGTGAGCAAAATAAATATCACTGTACTGCACAGACAACTGAACATTTATGGGGAAGTCTAAACAATGTTTTAGAAAGAAATACTTGAACATAGTAATAATATGTAATGGATTCTATATATTGAAATGTGTAATATATAATAAATACAATAAATAAATTATGTTTTAAATATACTATATGTTTTGACATAAAAGGTTTTCAAGGTGGGAAAGAACTGATACTGAACTGAACTTTAGTGCTGATTAATGACATTAATGATCATTGTTCCTCAGAGTTAAAGACCTTCCGCTCGGATTCAAGAGCTCAAAGTCAACACAGGAGCATCATGGGAATGTGCTGATGATGTGTTTAAGAGGTTTGTTCTGTCGATATCATTGATGTGTGAAAGAGTGAAACACTGACAACATCATCCGATTCTGTCCGCACATGAAGAGCGGGTCAACATGAAACCCCTGAGATCTTCAGTCACACAAGATCAAAAGACGAACTAATCATCAGCGCAATGAACGAAACTCAATCAGCAACAGATCAAAGGACGCGAACTCTGCAGAACTCGTTACATGTTGCGCTCGATGTTTGTTACAGTGAGCAGACATTTGATGAATGTCACAAATTAAGTCTGAGTGTTCAGATACATTCTATGATATGATAATAATAATAATTGTGATAATAATAATAATGAGAGATGCTGATGATAACAGCAGTGAGTTTCTTTACCTGGCTGGACAGACTGTGTTTGAAGCGGCCGCTTCTCTTTCTGAGTTTGATGGACGGCGAGAGCAGGAGACTCTTAATGCGACTCTTGATGGTGAAAGTCTCCATGTCCCTCAGAGTCCAGCATTCACACACCAGCGAGGTAAAACTCCAGTAAACACTACAGTAAACTCGAGCGAGTCGCGCTCAGCCGCGTTTGAATCTCCACCGACTCCAGCGGAGCTAATCAGCGCGTGCGGCGATCTGATTGGCCTCTGTGACGCATGACGTCTCGCTGTGATTACATATTCATGAGTTTGATATAGAGGGTGGTTTGGTTTCTGACTCCTGAAGGATTTGGAGTTGGAGCAGAGTAGGCTAACAATTAACATATGAATAGAAATAGAAATATATTGAAGAAGAAAATAAGAAATTATCTTAAATAAATCCTGATTGGCATATCATGAGAAGCTGATAAGCATATCATGAGGTTTAAAGGTTTTATTGGCAATAAAATAAAATGAATAATGAGTCAATATTTACAGTGTTTACTCTTGTTCTTCATAACCTGCAGTTCACTCTGTCATGCTGGATATTAGCTTCTGGGCCAAATCTTGACTGATGACCATCCATTCTTACCTTATTAGTTGATCACAATTTGTCTGCTTCTGTTTGTCCACTCGTCTTTTGAGGACTGACCACAGGATCTCAATGGGACTGAGATCCGGGAAGTTGCCTGGCCAGCAGGGGTGGAAAAATATTCTAGAAAAATATTGATGGGGTGGTGAGAAGGGGGCAGAAATCTTTGTGGGGTGGCAACATATGACAGACATATATACTTAATTTAGTCACAGTTTCACAGTTTGATGATAAATATATGTGCACACTACAAAAGGACACAGGCTATCATTTACAAACTTAATCTCATGCAATCAATGTCTTGCATTTGAAACAGTTCATATAAGGAATAAGTGACCATACCCCATAAGCACCACACACTCACTAATGCATACAGTATGCATCCACATGTCATTAAGAGCATTATAAAAGATTCAGTGTTATCAATATGTCAATTTATTATAAGAAACACAAGACTTTAAAAGCCATTTCCAGCTGGGGAGACTCAACTGATTTTCTACAGTTTAGTGTTAATCATCATCTAACTCAACCAGTCAAGAGCTACATTTAGCCTTAGATGTTATATGAATATGATCCTGAAGGATAGGTTTTATCAGCTGACAATAACCAGTCCCTCCAGAAAAACGCAGATTATTTTTTGTTGCAGGCAAAAATCCTTGATTTTGCGGCAGGTTTTCTTAAAAAATGCGATGGAATATGCGGGATATTTTTGCAATCTTATGCGATGAAATTGTGGGAACTTGCAAAAACTGCGGTTTGATGAAAAAGAGAAAAAAAGTTGACCCCCCCACACCCCGTCCTCACTAGGCTACTACCTTACTGTAAAGAGTAATTTATTATGACTTCCTATGATAAGCAAGCATACTAAATCACATAATATTTAAGTTCTCATTCTGTTTTATTTCAGACCTTAATTAACACATGGCTCAAACTTACAAAACATTGAGTCAAACAAGTTCTCTAGCTTTACAAAAGGAATATTCAACTACTTCTGTAAAAATAAATACAAATAAAATATACACACAAATATACAAATGCAGTTTTACAGGAATTGCAAAGTGCAATCTCTTATTGCAAAGTAAATCATTTTACATACTACTAATATACTTACAACTGTAAGGTTTTGGTACTCTGTAACAAAAAAGTACAATCTTACAACTGTAGAGGTGCATCAACTTCTGAATGAAACTACAACAGTCCACTGTGAAAATGAAAACTAACGGCCTATCATTCGCCATCCTGATCCTCATCCCTCTCTCAAAATAATTTGCCCCCACTGTCATGTAACACCCCGGGTAACTGCTTCGCGCTCTTTTGCGCTTATTTTTGTTGGCAGATGAGAATGATTTGCGTCTTTCATCCTGGTTTCACCGCAGGGTTCACAGATGATGTTCACATCGCGCAATTACGTCACTTCGTAAGGTTCCCATTGGGAAATAATGGCGATTTACTTGTGTGAAGTAAACGCAAAATTTTTCAACTTTCTGATAAGATATATGTGACTTTTTTTGCCACCAAAATTATTATTATTTTGAAATCATTCTACTTCCGCATATTTTGCTTCCTGAAATCGGCAATTTATGTGGCGAAAGTGCGGCGTATTTGAAAAAATGCGACCCTCGCATAAATATGCGGCCCTTGGCTGTATGCATTAAATCAGGCGATCGCATAATCGCGTTTTTCTGGAGGGACTGAATAATAATAAATAAATAAACATTATGGTTACAAATACAAATGTTCTTTTAGAAATTGTTTTTGAAAAATACGGTGTTATTGTTTTGGCAAGCTTAAATTAAAACTTCTATGAAAACTTGTGTGATATTCCTTTAAAATAATGCTTTAGAATATCTTTTAAGTATACTTTACTAAGCAAATAGCATAATCTACATATGATTTACAGATTATTTTAATAAATATCAAACATTTAATTCAAATGTGCAATATAGCTGACACCTAGATGAACAATTACAGTTGTTTTTATGACTATAAGTCATCCTCCTCAAATGCTACTGACATTAGAAAAGTGTGTACCAATATGGCATGTAACTTTAGAGACGGTCCCTAAATTTGATTTATTTATTTTTTTTACTTTTAGTTTTCTTTTCTCTTCGCTGGATTGGATTCATCCATCAATTATGAACATTCAGCCGCAAACATGAGGTGCGAGCGGTCACGAGCGAGGATGGGAGAATGGAGGAAGTTTTTTTTTTTTGCAGCGACTGGGATGGTGCCCCCTTTCGGGAGTTCGGAGCGGGATCGCAAATCATTTGAGTCAGTCCGGGAGTTCGGAGCGGCTTCGTGGATCATTGGAATCAATTAGAGAGTTCGAAGCGGATTCGCGAATCATTTGAGTCAGCTCGGGAGTTCGGAGCGGCTTTGCGGATCATTTGAATCAATTCGAGAGTTCGAAGCGGATTCGCGAATCATTTGAATCAATTCGAGAGTTCAGAGCGGCTTCGCGGATCATTTGAATCAATTCGAGAGTTCGAAGCGGATTCGCGAATCATTTGAGTCAGTCCGGGAGTTCGGAGCGGCTTCGTGGATCATTGGAATCAATTAGAGAGTTCGAAGCGGATTCGCGAATCATTTGAGTCAGTCCGGGAGTTCGGAGCGGCTTTGCGGATCATTTGAATCAATTCGAGAGTTCGAAGCGGATTCGCGAATCATTTGAATCAATTCGAGAGTTCAGAGCGGCTTCGCGGATCATTTGAATCAATTCGAGAGTTCGAAGCGGATTCGCGAATCATTTGAATCAATTCGAGAGTTCGAAGCGGATTCGCGAATCATTTGAATCAATTCGATAGTTCGAAGCGGATCATTTGAATCAATTCGAGAGTTCGAAGCGGATTCGCGAATCATTTGAATCATTTCGAGAGTTCGGAGCGGCTTTGCGGATCATTTGAATCAATTCGAGAGTTCGAAGCGGATTCGCGAATCATTTGAATCAATTCGAGAGTTCAGAGCGGCTTCGCGAATCCTTTGAATCAATTCGAGAGTTCGAAGCGGATTCGCGAATCATTTGAGTCAGTTATGGGGATCGCGGATAATTTGAATCAATTCGAGAGTTCGAAGCGGATTCGCGAATCATTTGAATCATTTCGAGAGTTCGGAGCGGCTTTGCGGATCATTTGAATCAATTCGAGAGTTCGAAGCGGATTCGCGAATCATTTGAATCAATTCGAGAGTTCAGAGCGGCTTGGCGGATCATTTGAATAAATTCGAGAGTTCGAAGCGGATTCGCGAATCATTTGAATCAATTCGAGAGTTCGAAGCGGATTCGCGAATCATTTGAATCAATTCGAGAGTTCGAAGCGGATTCGTGAATCATTTGAGTCAGTTTGGGGATCGCGAATCATTTGAGTCAGTTCGGGAGTTCGGAGCGGGTTCGCGAATCATTTGAATAAATTCGAGAGTTCGAAGCGGATTCGCGAATCCTTTGAATCAA
Source organism: Carassius auratus (assembly GCF_003368295.1). Classification (NCBI taxonomy): domain Eukaryota; kingdom Metazoa; phylum Chordata; class Actinopteri; order Cypriniformes; family Cyprinidae; genus Carassius; species Carassius auratus. The sequence goes on from NW_020526238.1 coordinate 81,077, forward strand.
TTCGAGAGTTCGAAGCGGATTCGCGGATCATTTGAATCAATTCGAAACTTCGAAGCGGATTCGCGAATCATTTGAATCAATTCGAGAGTTCGAAGCGGATTCGCGAATCATTTGAATCAGTTCGAGAGTTCGAAGCGGATTCGCGAATCCTTTGAATCAATTCGAGAGTTCGAAGCGGATTCACGAATCATTTGAGTCAGTTTGGGGATCGCGAATCATTTGAGTCAGTTCGAGAGTTCGGAGCGGATTCGCGAATCATTTGAGTCAGTTCGAGAGTTCGAAGCGGATTCGCGAATCCTTTGAATCAATTCGAGAGTTCGAAGCGGATTCACGAATCATTTGAGTGAGTTTGGGGATCGCGAATCATTTGAGTCAGTTCGGGAGTTCGGAGCGGATTCGCGAATCATTTGAATCAATTCGAGAGTTCGAAGCGGATTCGCGAATCATTTGAATCAATTCCAGAGCGGCTTCGCGGATCATTTGAATCAATTCGAGAGTTCGAAGGCTTTCTTTTAGGGTGACATTTGCCATCACCCCGATAGATCCGCCCCTGCTGGCCACAGATCCAAAATTTCAGTGTAATAATCTTCAAGCCGCTTTTTTTATCACTCTTGCTTTGTGACATGTGACATCATGCTGGAAAATGCACGCATCATCACCAAATTGCTCATGGTTCGTTGGAAGAAGTCGCTCTTGCAGGATGCTTTGATACCATTCTTTATTCATGGCAGCGTTTTTTGGGCAGAATTATGAGAGAGTCATTCACACACACACGACTGGTCTCAGGATGCTTCACTGTTGGCTCAACACTGGACTCATGGAGGTGTTCACTTTTCCTTCTCCGAACAACTGATGTCCCAAAGAGTCGGAAGCTCTGCACCAGTTTGTGTAACTCTGCAATGTTTAATTCAATTCATGATGTTAATAACAAAGAATGCAATATATTTTCTTACTCTTTGCACTTTTATATCAATATGGAACAAGATTATCGTAATTAAATCAATGTGATAGGTCAAAAGTAATCAGAACGTAGTCTAATTATATTATCTAGAATGTGTAATGTAATGGATCACGTTACTAACTACAATGTTTGTCATCTAATCATGTAATTAATCTACCCGGCTCTGATAGTAATGTTATAAATCAGAATACATAAATGTGGCATTGGGTTATTGTCTTTATCTGATGACAGTGGTGACAAATACTAAGTTTTGATAACTATTAATATTTTAGTGAGAACTGTTGTTACTAGGGCTTTGCAATTAAATCACAAAGGCAATAAATCGTGATTTAAATGTGTGTGTGTATATACACCAAATCATGTGAGCACCTTTGTATTATTATCAATAACAGATTTAGATTTAATAAAGATTTAAGATTTTTAGATTTAAATAAAGATTTAAGATTTTCTTGATTGAGAGATCTGTAAATGAGATAAGTCAAACACACGTGTGACGCAGTTAAATGTGTTTAATTATAAATAATGAAAGCTGCTCTGCTTGGAAGCCAATGTTCATTGTCAATCATGAAGTCAGTGATGAAGATGTGAGGCCAAACTCCATGGAGAAATTAAGCCGGAGCTCCTGCTCATCACCAGATGAAGGACACCAAAGCTCTAAGGCATCAATTACACCCTTCTCCAGCTTCTCCAGCTTCTCCTTAAGCTCCAATTAAGCAGGATGCGGTGACATCACAGATGCTTGGATCCGCTGGAGCAGAAACACTGCTGCAGAACACATCAGATGAGCGATGGAGGGCTCTTCCATGGATCTTCTGGCTCTGAGACTTATCATCTCCGTCCTCGGTGTTTTAGGAAACACAGTCCTGATTATCTCCATCCTTCAAACGCCTCACCTGAAGTCCTTCGAGATCTTTCTGCTCGGACTGGCCTCAGCGAATCTGGAGGAGATCGTGATCGTGGACGTTTACGACATCTTGCTCTTGCGTTCCTCTCGCAGTATAAGTGTGTGGAGCTGCAGAGGCCTGAAGTTCCTCTCCATCTTCGGGGAGATCTCCAGCATCCTCTTCACGGTTCTCATCAGCATCTATCGCTATCAGAAGCTGCGGGACGTCCACACGCGGGTCAACCTGCCCGTGCTCATGGACCGTCTGCGCTCGGCCGTGTTTCTGTCTGTGTTCTGCGGCGCAGTGGCTCTTGTCTTCAGTTTGCCCACGCTTCTCATTAACCTGGACTGGAGTCACCTGAACTCCTCGTCTCCGGGCTGTCCGGTCGATTTCTTCCAGTGCTCATTAACCAGGTGCCCGACTCGCAACCGTCTTTACAAGTACTCCTTCCTTCTGGTGTGTAACCTGCTCCCGCTGCTGATCGTCACGCTCACGAGCACCATGATCGTCAGGAGTCTAATAGTCCAGCAGAAGACGGTGAGGGCCCGGCAGGATCCGAGCGCAGCGACTGTGACGTCCCATCAGCGGTCCAGGACATCCTCGTTCCACCGCAGCACGCTGGCCATCCTGGCGGCCATGACCCTGTTCCAGCTCAACTGGACGGTCTATCTGCTGCTGCACCTGGCCTTTGACCCTCACACCGTCCCTCTGTGGTCAGAGCTGGAGCTCTTCATCACCACCTTTTACACCGCAGTCAGCCCGTATGTCTATGGAATAGGCAACAACCTGTTCAACATAAAGCGCTTCATGAGCTGAAAGCTTCTGATTAGATGACAATAACAAATGAAGCCGAAACACAATGTGCTGTTCTGAAGAAAAAAGAAAAAAAAACCTGGTAACACTTTACTTCAAGCCTTTATGTGTAATGCATTATGAATGTAGTTTTGGTAGGCTTTCTCAAACCAACCTAAAGTTTATCTAGCTATGCCTTGTTATGCACCTTTTGTATACAACTGTAACAACAGTTAATAGTTTATAACACTTATCAAGTCATTGTTACACTATGCCATAATTATTGTGTTATAATTATTGATAAGATACAATGTATCACAAAGCACATTATGAATAATTATAATGCATCACTCCCTTGAATAAATCTTTATAATGCATTAAAGACTTTGTGTTACCAAAAATACTTTACTCTCAATTTAATACAAAATATCCAAATTAAAGTTCTCTAACATTTAAATAACATACCATAATTCATATAATTATACATATTTTTGTTATTTTAGTATATCGAGATAGTATTACATTTTGTTGTTAATGTTTTGAATAAGATTTTGATAATTTTCATTTTATTTTAATTACCATTTTAGTATTTTTATGTTTTTCCATATATATATATATATATATATATATATATATATATATATATACTACAAAATTAATTTTTAGGTTATATAATTTTACACTTTTTATTTTATTTTATTTTAGTTTCAGTTATTTTAATGCATCAAGTTAAATGAAAATGGGATGTGGATTTGTAAACTAGTTTAAATAAAAAAAATAATAAGAAGAACAGTTTTTCTTTATATTTTAGTTAATAGTTATTTTAATTCAAGTAATAAAAATGTGTTTTATGGTTTGGGTTTCAGTAAATTAGAATAACCCTGGAATGTACATTTACACACACATACACACAGTACTGTACATAATCAGGAATTAAAAAATGTCCTTTAGCTTTTACATATCATTGTTTTCCTTGGTTTTCTTCTCATTCAGTATATTATCTTATGATCTTATTATTCCATTAATCCAGTTAATATGATCCAGATCCTTGATTTACACTGAAGAAACTGCAGGTGACTGTCACCTTATACAGCTCTTTTACCTGATTAAATCATAAATACAGATCTGTATAAATGAATGTATTAAGGTTGATTCTGTGATGGCAAATAATAATTTGATTTGAAAAAAAAAAAAAGTTAATTTATGTTTTACCTTTTTTCAGTGTAAATGAGATTAATGTAGAGATTCACTATTGTTTATTCATATTCATATTGCATTCAGCTTAAAATGGTCATATTGCAAAAAATATGAATTATTGTGAAATATAATATATTGTTTTGATTTTGTTTCGTACTGCACCTGATGTTTCTCTCCAATGATAATACACTCTGATTTATGTCATAAATAATAATGAAGTGTTGTGATGTATTCTTAAGACTCCATAAATGCTGACAGTCTGTAATAATTCATCATCTCATCATTTATTGCCCTCGTGTCTTTCATATGCTTCAAACTTAATTATTAAACAAATCAAAATATTTGTTTGCAATATCTTGAAGAATCCATGGAATCCTTCCATTGAAAATAAGAAAAAAGATTCTTTAAATGATTAAAATGCTGAAAAATCAGAGAAACATCTTTCTTTCTAAGAGGGTTTGATCACAGACGTTCAGGTGAAGTGTGACTCAAAGGTCCAGATATTTCTGACAGATGAAGTGTTTTAATTGATTGACAAGTGTTGTGAAGTGAAGCAGGATCTGGGTTTAGCAGTAACAATCCTGAGAAGCTTTCGATCTGAGTCTCTGGTTCCTGTTCCTGTGCTGAAGGCGTTATATGTGACTCGGTGAACACAGTGTGGTTCAGTCTTTAGAAAGTGCAGCTCTGCTCTCTGACTGAAAGTGAAAGTTTGAACGCTGATTTTGTTGTGTTCTTACAGTCATATCTGGAGATGTGTGTGACTGCTGTGGTTCAGTGTGACCTTAAACTATCAACACACTCACTTCATCTATCTCCAGTCTTCTCAGGAGTTACTCTTCTTAGAGCATTACTTCAGTTCCAGAATAAAAATCTTCTGATGAAGTCTTTCTGTCTTCAGTCACAAAGAAATGAGGAAAACATTCCAGGATTTTTCTCCATATAATGGACTTCAGTGAAGATCAAATCAGAGGAATAAGCCGAGGAGTAAGAGTCTAATCTGGAAAAACCATCGCTCATTTACTAAAATAACTAAACCTTTACCGCTCTACACTTTTAACCTATTTTTTTGCAACTGAATCCAGAAAGACATCTTGAACTAATGCTTTAAGGAACGCAGGGTTCTTGTCTCATTATCCGTTTTGTTTCAAAGCAGCTTTACAGAAAATGTGTTTCTTTTTGTTTTACAAACGCCGGTGAATATATAGCTAACAAAAAGACGCTTCGCTAATGTTCCAATGACATCATGAAAATGTTATTTATGAATATTCTCTGAAAGCTCTAAACAGTTTTAGACAGGTTTAGATGAAGGGAACATTCCATTCCATCATTTTACAAACATTAGGATAATGGTCTCTTCTGAAAACATTTCAGAAAAAAACCTTCGCGGATGGATTTTCTGTGCATTATTAAAGACAAAATAACTTTGAAAAACAAACATTGTGTCAATGTTACTAGACGGATGTTGTTCTGAGAACATTCTGTTACAAAGAAAGGAGGGACTCGAGACCTGAAGAACCCGGCTGAGACCGCGGGAAACACCAACATCCCTCCAGAAGTTACACACTTACAGATACTTAAGCCACAAACAGATGAGGAACATTAGATATTTGCCAAAAGCCAACAGTATTCTTACTGTACTCACAGCTATCAGGACACAAGTGTCATATACTGTACGTACAGTACATAAACAGTGAAAACATAATGTATGAAACAACCATTTCATACAGTAACATATAAATGTTGACTATGTTTTTAGGTGTATCTCTCTCTATATATATATACTGATTTATTTTGTTTAAATATAAAGTTGTATAAAAATTAAATGTATATTGTTGGCATATGGTTGCTACATATACTATGACAAAATATAGCCGTATAGATATTTCTAACATATACACATTTTCTTGTGAGGGTTTTAAACATCATCAACTGAGAGAATGAGGATATGTGAAAATGATATATAGCTTTATAGATGAATATAGGACAATGTCATTTCTGATAAAGGGCTATATATTATAAGGTCAGCAGAAACATTTTCAAATGTTCTTCTGTAAAGCAATAATAGAGTATATGCTATATTTTTTGTTATCTGATGATACAGACAGACAGAGCACTGCTGTTCACGAGTGTGTCGGGTGTCACGGGTGTTTCATCATGCATCGCGACTCTGTGACTTTACAACGCGTGCTCATGCTGCACATTATTGACGCTCGGACGCCGAATGCGATGCACATTCGTGATTTCCTGATTGGATGAGGAGGCTGCGAGGATCAGCATGTGTGTGTGAAGTTCTGCGCAGAAGCAGGAAGAGAAGCAGCAGAGCAGCAGACGAGCAGCTCCGGGCGAACACCCTCCGGGACCTCCGTGTGTTTACTGGTGAGTGCTCGCGCGCTGCACGGGGATCAACACGCGCTCCGTCGCGCGCTCCGCGCTAAGTTCCGTTAACGTTAACACACCCCATACCGTGCTGCGCGGACGCGTTAGATCACGGGCGCTTTAAATCGCGAGCTAGAACTTGATAGCAGCGCTCGCGTTGTAACGCCACAGACGCTCTTGTTGTTTGTTGTTGAGGAAGGGCGTTATTTCTGCCGAAGGCTGACGTTAGGCCTCCCGTGTTCTAATAAACAACAAACACCGCGACAACGTCACGAACTAACGAGCGTGACGTCACGACCGTAAGAACTTCAAGTGGCCCGACAACAACACAGACGAGAACTTCAGTGTAACATTTGTGACAGATCACCAGGTGTCACTAATCCCGTTTGAAGTCCAGTTATGTAGATGTGGTGTAACTGAAAGGTTGTAGGTTCGAACCCTGAATGGGTTGCTCTGTTGTTTCATGCATTAAAGACACCTACACGAATTCATATTCTTGCTGAATTTTGAGCTTTATTCTTCTGAAATAAATTATTTTTGTTCTTTTACAGTAAAACTAACTTTAGTTGCATGTGCCAGATTCCATAGTATTGTACGACTACAGCAGAATATGATTCACTTTACAGAACCTTCAGAAAAAGGGAAAACGCAGCTCATGCTCAAGTTAAAATTTCTTGCAGAATTATTTGTAGAAATGTTGCATTGCATTCTTTCTCTGACCAAAGTGACCTGAATGCACCTGATATCAGTCACGACTAGTCACGAAATATTATGAAAATAGTTTGGAGTGGAAGAATTTACGTCATTTTTCAGGGCAAACTGTTCTTTAAATGTTAGTGCTGTGTGACATTATAAAAGAGCAAATAGCTGCAGTAATTTAAGGTTTACTAATTTAAGATTTATTGTACATATTGTTCAGTCCCCAGAAAACAATGTTTAATGTAATCAGTTTCTGCAGGTCTTCCACAGATTAAGGATTTAAACTCATAAAGTCGTGGCATTCAATGTTGCACTCACTGCACAAACGAACATCTTCCTCAGTATTTCTGTCTTTGTTTTTCAGTATAAATATCTAAACATCCTTAAATCAAAATACATTTACTGGAGATGCCAATGAAGACATGTAGTTTTGTTTTCTGAGAAATTAAACAAACTTGAGTAAGTTTATGCTTAAAACAAACAAATATCTGCTAGTGAGGTCCGAAAATAAACTTTCAATAAATAAACATCATTATGTCCTGACAGTAGAATATGAGACAGATAATCTGTGTATAAATCAAGCTCCTCTGGCTCCTCCCAGTGTCCTATTGCCATTTGTTTTTATCTTGTCCTGAATCACTAGGGTGCACCTATAATAAGTGTTTATATTCGGACTATTTTAGATTGCTTCGGGGGTACCGCGGCGGAGTAACCCAGTACCTTTGTGATTCTTCATAGACATAAACAATAGAGAAGTAGTTCCGGCTACGATGTTCTTCCGCAAGACGCAAGCAGTTCTGTTTATTAACCGCTAGAGCGTCAAAAGTTACCAACCGCAGCTTTAATATTTGATCTGTTTGTCAGAAAACAAAACTTCATCTCTTCGTTGTGCTTCATCTTAATTTAAGGATGTTTAGATGTTTGAAGAACAGCACTTTTTTGCAGTTTTTTCTGCATTAAGTTGTTGAGTGCAGTGGTATTCAAGCTAGAAATATTACTTTACAACTTTGAAGTGTTACTAATACAATACCTTTATTTAGATTGTATTCCGTTCAATTTATTCCTTAAATATTCTTTCCATGGTCTTAAATGATCTTAAACTTACTTGAAACCTGCTGAAACCCTGTTCTTAATAAAAGCGGTGATTCCTCTCTTGTTCATGGTTATTGTAATATTAACTGGAGATCATCTTTATCCCGTAGCTCTTCTCAGGAAGCATGTGATGACCCATGCACGGAAAAAAGCTTTCCTCAGCCAGTGTCCAGGTGAGGGGCGTGGCCATCAAGAGGGCTGGTCACATGGTGAAACTGTGGGTGGAGCCTGGCCTGCGCACTCATTGCGAGAAGGCAAGGCCAAGAAAGACATGGTGAAGAAAATCAAGACCAGCGGTCAGGAGAGTCAATGTTTGGCAAAACATTCAATGAAAATGAATGAAACTAAGACCAAGAAAACAAAGTCCAATGCTGTGAGTGAGGGCCATCGGAAGCTCTACCCGTTACGAGGAAGAGGCGAGGCGTTGAGTTGCCATGTTCTGCTCACTCGCTTAGATGATGAGACCAATGTGAGCGAGGAGGATCCCAACAGAGTTCCAGGGCACAAAAAGAAACCAAAACCCTTCAAAAAAGCAGAAAACAACAGGAAGTCATCGCAGGAACAACTCACAGTTATTGATAAACCTTCAGCTCAGGAGCCACGGAAACGTAGACTAGCGTCGCTCAACGCCGAGGCGCTCAACAGTCTTCTGCTCGAGAAAACCGACGGGCCACCAGCTGCCAGACTCACGAAGAAACAAGGCAGTGGTTCGTCCACTACAGAGCAAACAAAGACCGGCTTGAAAAGAGCCGAAAAGCCCAAGCAGATGAAGAAAGCCTCGGCCGATAAGACGCACGACGCTGAAGCGAGTTTGTATGCTCCCGCTCCCAGACGCTTGGCTGGACTCAACGCCGCTGCACTGCTGAAGCTCACCAGCTCAACCACCGCAAACAAGCACAGGATCAGAACAGACAGCAAGACCGTCTGCACGGCAGGGAAGCACAAACCCAAAGCACAGAGGTCCCTGAAACACGGCTGGAAGCAGCCTGAACTGGAAGGAGCCTGCGAAGTGTGCAAAAGCAGGAGCTTTGAGTCGAAACTGACTCCAGAAAGTCACTGCTTAGCTAAAGCAGGATACCATGGCATGCTGGGATATCATCCTGTGAAGCTAGTGAAGGAGGAGCCGGTGGAAGCAGAGCTGAGTCCGTACCACTGCTGTCCACCGGAGGGATCGGTGGAGTATTGTCACCGGCTGGCGCTCTTCCTCGGGCAGAAGGCATACGGCGAGGGCGAGGAGCACCCGGTGGTCAAGCACGAGTGCCTGGTTCCAGCGCATCCAGCCCTGACCCTCAGCGCCCATCCCTGCCTGTGTGCTGATCCATGCTACTCCAGCTACTACGTCCACATCGCTCATCCCGGGATGACCAGTCTGAGTGCTCAGACCACTGCCCTTCTGCCCACACGGCCTCTCCGGGTCCAAGCTGCTGGCCTCCTCAGGTATCACACACCCTGCCTTCTGCGGGTCAGTGGGGTCGCCCTGCTGCTGCGAGGCCTGTCGGGTCAGTGGATACACCTTCAGCGCCGTGCAGCCGGTCGCTAGCAGGACCTGCTGCCATCCAATCAAAACAGGTGAGGATGACGACTCTGTGATGGTATTGCTGCCAGGGCTTCAAAAAGGTGGACATTTTCCACTAAATTTTCCAGGGATTTTTTTTTGAAAGATTATGTAAATTTACTGAAAATGTTCCACCCCTTTGGAACCCTAGTTGCTGCATGATATCACCAGCATAACGTTACGATACACTTCCGTGATAGAGATTTGTGATGCAACAGCATTTACACATACACAAGTAATTACTAGCAGTGCAGACACTAGAAGTGTTATTCTGCAGCACCTTTTTAAACAAGTTCAGGAAAACCGCACAATCCAAATTACTGGCATGATTAGCATATTCATAGCATGATTTGCGAGTGATTAGCATGTTGCTAGCATGATTCGCAAGTGACTAGCATGTTGCTAGCATGATTAGCAAGTAGCTAGCATGTTGTTAACATGATTAGCAGTTTACTAGCATGTTGCTAGCATGATTAGCATGCTACTACCATGTTGTTAGCATTAATAACAATTAACTAGCTTCTCGCTAGCATAACAAGAAAGTGACTAGCATGTCACTAGCATGATTAGCAAGTGACTAGCATGTTGCTAGCATGATTAGCAAGTAGCTAGCATGTTGTTAACATGATTAGCAGTTTACTAGCATGTTGCTAGCATGATTAGCATGCTACTACCATGTTGTTAGCATGACTAACAATTAACTAGCTTGTCGCTAGCATAACTAGAAAGTGACTAGCATGTCACTAGCATGATTCGCAAGTGACTAGCATGTTGCTAGCATGATTAGCAAGTAGCTAGCATGTTGTTAACATGATTAGCAGTTTACTAGCATGTTGCTAGCATGATTAGCATGCTACTACCATGTTGTTAGCATGACTAACAATTAACTAGCTTGTCGCTAGCATAACTAGAAAGTGACTAGCATGTCACTAGCATGATTAGCAAGTGACTAGCATGTCGCTAGCATGATTAGCAAGTTACTAGCATGTTAAGTTGAAAGCACAAGAATGTTACTATAAAGTCGTACTTACGAGTGGGAAACCTTGAGTTTCTGAGTTGAGGGGAATCATCGATGGATGCAGCTTCTGTATTGTTGGTAATGTGGTAAAATTAATATATTTTTTTCATATACAGTAAAGCTAAGTTGCATGTATAAAATACCATTCAATTCTCAATTACCAGAATATGTAGTAATTTAATTTATGAAACCTAAACAGAAAAAAAACACATCCTTATTTGTCATTTTGTAGAAGTAGAGTTTAAAAATTGTGGTGAATATTTGTTAGGAATGTTACATTGTCATCTTGCTCACACCCACGTGACTTAAACGACATGATGTCATTATCATGCCTTCCATCTCACCATATCGTAAATACGAAGTTTATAGTTCGCACGAAGGCTCATCCTGACAGCATGCAAGCTTTTTTTTTTTTAATTCTGACTAAAATATCCATTATTTTGTATTAAAAAAAATGGAAGCACTTCAAATCTCTTCCCTCAACAGCACCATAAACCACAGCTGGTTGACAGGCTTTTAATTTAAAGACAGAGCCATAGTTTATTCAGTAAACCACTGTTTAATAAAATATATATTATTATTTTTAACGTGACTTTAAAATTGAGGTGCATGTTTTAGTACTCATGGAGGTGTTTGATTGTGCTGTTGTAGAAGAGGAGCACAGTCGCCCGCTCCTCGTTCCCCAGGTCCTGCCGCGCTCCGGATGTCCCAGCATGCCCCGAGCGACCTCCCCCGGCCTCCCTTCTGTCCACGATGTCTGACCGCAGGAAGACAGAAGTCAGGCTTAAGGTGGCCACAGAATGCCCTCAGAACACCCAGCCATCCAATGACTCGCTCACTATGGGCCACAGCATATCATCCCAGAAACAACCTACAACTAGTCCAGCAAGTGCCAAACAGCAGAAGAAGGCCACGAACGGATGGCGTGCGGTCGGAGACCCGACAGAGAAGGAGGTGTTTATTGCGGTGAGCGATCATTGAGCAGTTCAGATCTGAAGTGCATGTGTTGTGAGTCTGATCTGTAATGGCATGCTTCTGCAGGGTGATGACGAGACAGTTCTCCGTCAGTGTTATGAAGGAGTGGAGCGTGACGGAGAGGTGATCCGGGTACGAGACACTGTGCTCTTACGATCCGGACCCCGCAAGAAATCCCTGCCTTACGTGGCCAAGATCTCAGCTCTATGGGAAGACCCCAGAACAGGTGACCATTCACTCGCAAATCATGTGGCACTCTGTCAGACCACTCAAAGCTAGTGATGTGAAGTCTGAATCTGATTGAACAGTTCAGTCACGGGATGAAATGAAGTGTGATTTGATGTGTTTTTAGAGGAAAGACATTCAGTTTTGTTGGAGTTTCTGTTCTGGAGTTTTCTATGCTCAAGAACTTGCTCGAGTCTTGTTGGAGCTTTAATTGTCTCTGCTGATTCCTCATGATCTGGATGGGTTGTGTTTCAGGAGAGCTGATGATGAGTCTGTTTTGGTACTATCGGCCGGAGCACACACAGGGCGGCAGAGATCCCAGCATGCACTGCGAGGTGAGCCACTGCTGGTATCATGTGACCTGAACACACTTCATTCCTGCAACAGTGTTGGTTTGGGAAACTTTCCTTTAAATGTAATGCATTACAGAATTGCGTTACTCCCTAAAAAAGTGTTCCTGTGGCTCCAGTGGTAGAGTATTGCGTTAGCAGCGTAAGGTTGTGGGTTTGATTCCCAGGAAACCCTTAGCTTAAAAAAAATAAAAATAAAAAAATAAATGTTAGCATAAAAATGTTAGCATTATTTTTTGCATTGCATTACTTAGTTACTTTTTATTGAAAGTAATGCATTACGTTACTTTTGCTTTACATTTTCTCATCTGTCCTCGGCTTGCTTGTTTGTTTTTAATATTTGTTTTAAATGAAAAGTTGTATTTTTGGCAAATGTAAAAAGCCCTTTCACACCGGGCATATAAAGTGAAAAAAGTGAAAGCTGACTAATAATATAATTTGTGATATGTAATAACAATTATATATAATATAATAAGCGAATATAATTTTCACAGAGAAGCTCTGATTTGGGGATTGAGCTCTTGATATCTGGGAAGCGTGCACATAAACACTCGTGTAGTAGAGGCGTGAACAACAGTTCGCAATAATATTTTCTCCTTTTTTGGGTGAAAAATATAGTTTTTATTTATTTTTTTTATCACACAAATTTATTTATCATTAATAAATAATAAATAATATATTTTTTTTTTACTTTTTTTTTATATTGCATGTTGATGAAGTCAGTTATTGTTTATTGACCTTATTTGTCCTCTCATATTAGTCATGGGGAAAAAAGCTGACCTGTGAACATTTTTTGTCATAGTTTTCGTTTACAGAATTAACACTAGCCTCAGGATGAAGCAAATGTAAATTCCTGTCTGTACAGAAGAGGGCACCGTTTGCTTCATATTCTGAGTTTGCATTTCACTGTTCTTTTTTTGAGGAATACTGAATCTGTGCGAGTGACATTTAGTCTAGATCTACAGTAACATCATATTCACACTCGCTCCTGATTTCTCTCACATGGCAACCGGAGAGCTGTCAGTCCAATACATGAGAAACAATGTGACTCCTATATTTCCATTACTTTACTAGTTAGTTTGGAAAAAAGTAATCTGATGACGTAACTCATCACGCGGGGGATTTTTCTGGAGTAAACGTGTCACATGTCTTCTTTCAGAACGAGATCTTCGCCTCTCGTCATCAGGATGAGAACAGCGTGGCCTGTATCGAGGAGCGATGCTTCGTCCTGCCGCTAGCACAGTACTGTAGGTAAGTGTCGCGCCGCCGCTCAGATGCGTTCCTCACGCACGTGTCTCATAATCACTTGTGATGTTGCAGATTTTGTGCCTTGGTGAAGCGCCGCTCGGAGGGCGTGTCCGACCACGCCCCACTGGTGCCCCACCCCTCTGACAGTGGCCCCCGCCCACCGACTGGTGCCCCGCCCCTCCGAAGCACTGGCCCCGCCCAACATCATGTGCCCGACGGCATCGACCCGCAGCTGGTGTATCTGTGCCGCACGTCTATGACTTCCGCTACGGCCGCATCCTCAAGAACCTGCAGTGAAAGCGTGTAGTGTGTGTCCAGTGGAGACACCAGCGTCGGTCAGCATTCAGAGCTATTCGATAATCTGCCTTCTTCATCTCTCCTTCAGAGACTGAGGTTTGGTGTTCTCTTCAACTCCTTGTCATGCACACTGGACTGTCACACTGCTGAGGATGATGG